>NW_025725515.1:0-30071 GCF_021461395.2 Schistocerca americana | reverse complement strand
AACCGGGCCCGATGTTGCTTAACTTCGGTGATCGGACGAGAACCGGTGTATTTTTTTTTTTCTTTTTTTTTCCTTGTTTTTTTTTTTTGTTTTTTTTTTTCCTTTTTTTTTTTTGTTTTTTTTTTTTTGATCGGACGAGAACCGCTGTATTTTTTTTTTTTTCTTCTTTTTTTTTTTTTTTTTTTTTTTTAATGAAGACTAAAACTGGAACCTCATCCTATTACTCAGTTACTGTCTTCCTGTAACTTTGTGTATTCAACATGGTATGGGCCGTTGGCGTCCTTATATGTGGCCGCACGGCAGATGGAAGCCTTCGCCCCTTCTCCCAACACACGCAATCGCCTTTTTCCGTGGCACATTTGACGCAAAGCACGTCCTTCCACCGCCACGTGGGTGACACGCACAACACAGCTTCTCGTTGCACCGCCTGTCATTCGTTTGGTGCGTGCCGCCTCCGACACTCGCGGGAGACGCACCTTGTTCTTGTTATCCGGCGCAGGGCCGGGCGTCGGGGGTTACTGCGCGGGGTGTGGCAGTGTCCTGCTGGACCGGCGGAAGCTTTCTCACCTGGCTGACACGCGCCGCGCTTCCAGATATTTGCGTAATTTGCGCGTTGCATCCTCGCCTGTCGTGTCCCCTCCCCTTCCGTCCCGACTTGTCCCGACTGCCGCTCGCTGCCGCTCGGGTCGCGCTCCATATGACCGCACAAGCACGAGAAACATCTGCGAGATGGGCGCGGGCCGAACCGGCGTGTCCGAGACGCCGTGTGCGGCCGTTCGGAGCTACTAGAGTAGAGCAGCGCTGCGCTGGAAAGGTGCGAAAACACGGACAGAGGACACAGGAGGTTCAACAAAGCATCCATCTCCTCTAGAGGCGAAGAGAAATTTTTGTTTACAAATTTGCAGATGTGCACTGCTACAAAACAATATGCCCTGACGTATTTCACAACATTTCTGTCGTTTCATACTGTTTCGTTATTTGCAGACACACTTTGCTAATCTTCCTTGGCACACTCTTCTTCAAACGGAGTTCCTTAATATCGCATCTTACGATAGTTTAAAATCAGTATGGAAGCATCTTTGTCACACGAGAAAGCTGGCAGGGGGGTAGCGACAAAAGAGCAAAAAATGAAGACAGCCAGAGTTCCCAGGCGGTCGCCGATCCGAATACTAAACGTTGTTGCTTATCTTCGGTGATCGGACGAGAACGGCTGTTTTCTTTTTTTAATTTATCTATTTAGTTAGTTTTTCGAATTTAGCACTGCTACAAAACAGTTGGCTCTGACGCATTTCAAGGACACATCTGTCGATTCGTAGTGTTTCGTTATTTCCAACGACTTCCTAGCACTCTTCCTCCGCGCATTCTTGCTCAAAACTGAGTTCATTACTGCAATTTCGTGTCTTACGTTTAGTACAGTACTTTAAAAATGCTTGTGGAAGCATCTTTGTCACACCTGAAAGTTAGTATGAAAAAGAGGGCTGGCAGGTGTAGCGACCCAAAAAATTAAAAAATGAGATAGAGCCAACAGCACCCGGTGTTCCCAGGCGGTCACCCATCCAAGTACTAACCGGGCCCGATGTTGCTTAACTTCGGTGATCGGACGAGAACCGGTGTATTTTTTTTTTTTTTTTTTTTTTGTTTTTTTTTTTTTTCGATGTTTGCCTTAACTTCGGTGATCGGACGAGAACCGGTGTATTTTTTTTTTTTTTTTTTTTTTTGTTTTTTTTTTTTTTTTTTTTTTTTTTCCAACGAGTTCCTAGCACTCTTCCTCCGCGCATTCTTGCTCAAACTGAGTTCATTACTGCAATTTCGTGTCTTACGTTTAGTACGGTACTTTAAAATGCTTGTGGAAGCATCTTTGTCACACCTGAAAGTTAGTATGAAAAAGAGGGCTGGCAGGTGTAGCGACCCAAAAATTAAAAAATGAGACAGAGCCAACAGCACCCGGTGTTCCCAGGCGGTCACCCATCCAAGTACTAACCGGGCCCGATGTTGCTTAACTTCGGTGATCGGACGAGAACCGGTGTATTTTTTTTTTCTTTTTTTTTCCTTGTTTTTTTTTTTTGTTTTTTTTTTTTTCCTTTTTTTTTTTTGTTTTTTTTTTTTTTTGATCGGACGAGAACCGCTGTATTTTTTTTTTTTTCTTTTTTTTTTTTTTTTTTTTTTTTAATGAAGACTAAAACTGGAACCTCATCCTATTACTCAGTTACTGTCTTCCTGTAACTTTGTGTATTCAACATGGTATGGGCCGTTGGCGTCCTTATAATGTGGCCGCACGGCAGAGGAAGCCTTCGCCCCTTCTCCCAACACACGCAATCGCCGTTTTCCGTGGCACATTTGACGCAAAGCACGTCCTTCCACCGCCACGTGGGTGACACGCACAACACAGCTTCTCGTTGCACCGCCTGTCATTCGTTTGGTGCGTGCCGCCTCCGACACTCGCGGGAGACGCACCTTGTTCTTGTTATCCGGCGCAGGGCCGGGGCGTCGGGGGTTACTGCGCGGGGTGTGGCAGTGTCCTGCTGGACCGGCGGAAGCTTTCTCACCTGGCTGACACGCGCCGCGCTTCCAGATATTTGCGTAATTTTGCGCGTTGCATCCTCGCCTGTCGTGTCCCCTCCCCTTCCGTCCCGACTTGTCCCGACTTTGCTCGACTGCCGCTCGCTGCCGCTCGGGTCGCGCTCCATACTGACCGCACAAGCACGAGAAACATCTGCGAGATGGGCGCGGGCCGATACCGGCGTGTCCGAGACGCCGTGTGCGGCCGTTCGGAGCTACTAGAGTAGAGCAGCGCTGCGCTGGAAAGGTGCGAAAACACGGACAGAGGACACAGGAGGTTCAACAAAGCATCCATCTCCTCTAGAGGCGAAAGAGAAATTTTTGTTTACAAATTTGCAGATGTGCACTGCTACAAAACAATATGCCCCTGACGTATTTCACAACATTTCTGTCGTTTCATACTGTTTCGTTATTTGCAGACACACTTTGCTAATCTTCCTTGGCACACTCTTCTTCAAACGGAGTTCCTTAATATCGCATCTTACGATAGTTTTAAAATCAGTATGGAAGCATCTTTGTCACACGAGAAAGCTGGCAGGGGGTAGCGACAAAAGAGCAAAAAATGAAGACAGCCAGAGTTCCCAGGCGGTCGCCGATCCGAATACTAACGTTGTTGCTTATCTTCGGTGATCGGACGAGAACGGCTGTTTTCTTTTTTTAATTTATCTATTTAGTTAGTTTTTCGAATTTAGCACTGCTACAAAACAGTTGGCTCTGACGCATTTCAAGGACACATCTGTCGATTCGTAGTGTTTCGTTATTTCCAACGACTTCCTAGCACTCTTCCTCCGCGCATTCTTGCTCAAACTGAGTTCATTACTGCAATTTCGTGTCTTACGTTTAGTACAGTACTTTAAAATGCTTGTGGAAGCATCTTTGTCACACCTGAAAGTTAGTATGAAAAAGAGGGCTGGCAGGTGTAGCGACCCAAAAATTAAAAAATGAGATAGAGCCAACAGCACCCGGTGTTCCCAGGCGGTCACCCATCCAAGTACTAACCGGGCCCGATGTTGCTTAACTTCGGTGATCGGACGAGAACCGGTGTATTTTTTTTTTTTTTTTTTTGTTTTTTTTTTTTTTCGATGTTGCTTAACTTCGGTGATCGGACGAGAACCGGTGTATTTTTTTTTTTTTTTTTTTTTTTGTTTTTTTTTTTTTTTTTTTTTTTTTCCAACGAGTTCCTAGCACTCTTCCTCCGCGCATTCTTGCTCAAACTGAGTTCATTACTGCAATTTCGTGTCTTACGTTTAGTACGGTACTTTAAAATGCTTGTGGAAGCATCTTTGTCACACCTGAAAGTTAGTATGAAAAAGAGGGCTGGCAGGTTGTAGCGACCCAAAAATTAAAAAATGAGACAGAGCCAACAGCACCCGGTGTTCCCAGGCGGTCACCCATCCAAGTACTAACCGGGCCCGATGTTGCTTAACTTCGGTGATCGGACGAGAACCGGTGTATTTTTTTTTTCTTTTTTTTTTCCTTGTTTTTTTTTTTTTGTTTTTTTTTTTTCCTTTTTTTTTTTGTTTTTTTTTTTTTTTTTGATCGGACGAGAACCGCTGTATTTTTTTTTTTTTCTTTTTTTTTTTTTTTTTTTTTTTTAATGAAGACTAAAACTGGAACCTCATCCTATTACTCAGTTACTGTCTTCCTGTAACTTTGTGTATTCAACATGGTATGGCCGTTGGCGTCCTTATAATGTGGCCGCACGGCAGAGGAAGCCTTCGCCCCTTCTCCCAACACACGCAATTCGCCGTTTTCCGTGGCACATTTTGACGCAAAGCACGTCCTTCCACCGCCACGTGGGTGACACGCACAACACAGCTTCTCGTTGCACCGCCTGTCATTCGTTTGGTGCGTGCCGCCTCCGACACTCGCGGGGAGACGCACCTTGTTCTTGTTATCCGGCGCAGGGCCGGGCGTCGGGGGTTACTGCGCGGGGTGTGGCAGTGTCCTGCTGGACCGGCGGAAGCTTTCTCACCTGGCTGACACGCGCCGCGCTTCCAGATATTTGCGTAATTTGCGCGTTGCATCCTCGCCTGTCGTGTCCCCTCCCCTTCCGTCCCGACTTGTCCCGACTTTGCTCGACTGCCGCTCGCTGCCGCTCGGGTCGCGCTCCATATGACCGCACAAGCACGAGAAACATCTGCGAGATGGGCGCGGGCCGAACCGGCGTGTCCGAGACGCCGTGTGCGGCCGTTCGGAGCTACTAGAGTAGAGCAGCGCTGCGCTGGAAAGGTGCGAAAACACGGACAGAGGACACAGGAGGTTCAACAAAGCATCCATCTCCTCTAGAGGCGAAAGAGAAATTTTTGTTTACAAATTTGCAGATGTGCACTGCTACAAAACAATATGCCCTGACGTATTTCACAACATTTCTGTCGTTTCATACTGTTTCGTTATTTGCAGACACACTTTGCTAATCTTCCTTGGCACACTCTTCTTCAAACGGAGTTCCTTAATATCGCATCTTACGATAGTTTAAAATCAGTATGGAAGCATCTTTGTCACACGAGAAAGCTGGCAGGGGTAGCGACAAAAGAGCAAAAAATGAAGACAGCCAGAGTTCCCAGGCGGTCGCCGATCCGAATACTAACGTTGTTGCTTATCTTCGGTGATCGGACGAGAACGGCTGTTTTCTTTTTTTAATTTATCTATTTAGTTAGTTTTTCGAATTTAGCACTGCTACAAAACAGTTGGCTCTGACGCATTTCAAGGACACATCTGTCGATTCGTAGTGTTTCGTTATTTCCAACGACTTCCTAGCACTCTTCCTCCGCGCATTCTTGCTCAAACTGAGTTCATTACTGCAATTTCGTGTCTTACGTTTAGTACAGTACTTTAAAATGCTTGTGGAAGCATCTTTGTCACACCTGAAAGTTAGTATGAAAAAGAGGGCTGGCAGGTGTAGCGACCCAAAAATTAAAAAATGAGATAGAGCCAACAGCACCCGGTGTTCCCAGGCGGTCACCCATCCAAGTACTAACCGGGCCCGATGTTGCTTAACTTCGGTGATCGGACGAGAACCGGTGTATTTTTTTTTTTTTTTTTTTTTTTGTTTTTTTTTTTTTTCGATGTTGCTTACTTCGGTGATCGGACGAGAACCGGTGTATTTTTTTTTTTTTTTTTTTTTGTTTTTTTTTTTTTTTTTTTTTTTTTCCAACGAGTTCCTAGCACTCTTCCTCCGCGCATTCTTGCTCAAACTGAGTTCATTACTGGCAATTTCGTGTCTTACGTTTAGTACGGTACTTTAAAATGCTTGTGGAAGCATCTTTGTCACACCTGAAAGTTAGTATGAAAAAGAGGGCTGCAGGTGTAGCGACCCCAAAAATTAAAAAATGAGACAGAGCCAACAGCACCCGGTGTTCCCAGGCGGTCACCCATCCAAGTACTAACCGGGCCCGATGTTGCTTAACTTCGGTGATCGGACGAGAACCGGTGTATTTTTTTTTTTCTTTTTTTTTCCTTGTTTTTTTTTTTGTTTTTTTTTTTTTCCTTTTTTTTTTTTTGTTTTTTTTTTTTTTTGATCGGACGAGAACCGCTGTATTTTTTTTTTTTTCTTTTTTTTTTTTTTTTTTTTTTTTAATGAAGACTAAAACTGGAACCTCATCCTATTACTCAGTTACTGTCTTCCTGTAACTTTGTGTATTCAACATGGTATGGCCGTTGGCGTCCTTATAATGTGGCCGCACGGCAGAGGAAGCCTTCGCCCCTTCTCCCAACACACGCAATCGCCGTTTTCCGTGGCACATTTGACGCAAAGCACGTCCTTCCACCGCCACGTGGGTGACACGCACAACACAGCTTCTCGTTGCACCGCCTGTCATTCGTTTTGGTGCGTGCCGCCTCCGACACTCGCGGGAGACGCACCTTGTTCTTGTTATCCGGCGCAGGGCCGGGCGTCGGGGGTTACTGCGCGGGGTGTGGCAGTGTCCTGCTGGACCGGCGGAAGCTTTCTCACCTGGCTGACACGCGCCGCGCTTCCAGATATTTGCGTAATTTGCGCGTTGCATCCTCGCCTGTCGTGTCCCCTCCCCTTCCGTCCCGACTTGTCCCGACTTTGCTCGACTGCCGCTCGCTGCCGCTCGGGTCGCGCTCCATATGACCGCACAAGCACGAGAAACATCTGCGAGATGGGCGCGGGCCGAACCGGCGTGTCCGAGACGCCGTGTGCGGCCGTTCGGAGCTACTAGAGTAGAGCAGCGCTGCGCTGGAAAGGTGCGAAAACACGGACAGAGGACACAGGAGGTTCAACAAAGCATCCATCTCCTCTAGAGGCGAAAGAGAAATTTTTGTTTACAAATTTGCAGATGTGCACTGCTACAAAACAATATGCCCTGACGTATTTCACAACATTTCTGTCGTTTCATACTGTTTCGTTATTTGCAGACACACTTTGCTAATCTTCCTTGGCACACTCTTCTTCAAACGGAGTTCCTTAATATCGCATCTTACGATAGTTTAAAATCAGTATGGAAGCATCTTTGTCACACGAGAAAGCTGGCAGGGGTAGCGACAAAAGAGCAAAAAATGAAGACAGCCAGAGTTCCCAGGCGGTCGCCGATCCGAATACTAACGTTGTTGCTTATCTTCGGTGATCGGACGAGAACGGCTGTTTTCTTTTTTTAATTTATCTATTTAGTTAGTTTTTCGAATTTAGCACTGCTACAAAACAGTTGGCTCTGACGCATTTCAAGGACACATCTGTCGATTCGTAGTGTTTCGTTATTTCCAACGACTTCCTAGCACTCTTCCTCCGCGCATTCTTGCTCAAACTGAGTTCATTACTGCAATTTCGTGTCTTACGTTTAGTACAGTACTTTAAAATGCTTGTGGAAGCATCTTTGTCACACCTGAAAGTTAGTATGAAAAAGAGGGCTGGCAGGTGTAGCGACCCAAAAATTAAAAAATGAGATAGAGCCAACAGCACCCGGTGTTCCCAGGCGGTCACCCATCCAAGTACTAACCGGGCCCGATGTTGCTTAACTTCGGTGATCGGACGAGAACCGGTGTATTTTTTTTTTTTTTTTTTTTTGTTTTTTTTTTTTTTTCGATGTTGCTTAACTTCGGTGATCGGACGAGAACCGGTGTATTTTTTTTTTTTTTTTTTTTTTTTTTTTTTTTTTTTTTTTTTTTTTTTCCAACGAGTTCCTAGCACTCTTCCTCCGCGCATTCTTGCTCAAACTGAGTTCATTACTGCAATTTCGTGTCTTACGTTTAGTACGGTACTTTAAAATGCTTGTGGAAGCATCTTTGTCACACCTGAAAGTTAGTATGAAAAAGAGGGCTGGCAGGTGTGTAGCGACCCAAAAATTAAAAAATGAGACAGAGCCAACAGCACCCGGTGTTCCCAGGCGGTCACCCATCCAAGTACTAACCGGGCCCGATGTTGCTTAACTTCGGTGATCGGACGAGAACCGGTGTATTTTTTTTTTCTTTTTTTTTCCTTGTTTTTTTTTTTTGTTTTTTTTTTTTCCTTTTTTTTTTTTGTTTTTTTTTTTTTTGATCGGACGAGAACCGCTGTATTTTTTTTTTTTTCTTTTTTTTTTTTTTTTTTTTTTTTAATGAAGACTAAAACTGGAACCTCATCCTATTACTCAGTTACTGTCTTCCTGTAACTTTGTGTATTCAACATGGTATGGCCGTTGGCGTCCTTATAATGTGGCCGCACGGCAGAGGAAGCCTTCGCCCCTTCTCCCAACACACGCAATCGCCGTTTTCCGTGGCACATTTGACGCAAAGCACGTCCTTCCACCGCCACGTGGGTGACACGCACAACACAGCTTCTCGTTGCACCGCCTGTCATTCGTTTGGTGCGTGCCGCCTCCGACACTCGCGGGAGACGCACCTTGTTCTTGTTATCCGGCGCAGGGCCGGGCGTCGGGGGTTACTGCGCGGGGTGTGGCAGTGTCCTGCTGGACCGGCGGAAGCTTTCTCACCTGGCTGACACGCGCCGCGCTTCCAGATATTTGCGTAATTTGCGCGTTGCATCCTCGCCTGTCGTGTCCCCTCCCCTTCCGTCCCGACTTGTCCCGACTTTGCTCGACTGCCGCTCGCTGCCGCTCGGGTCGCGCTCCATATGACCGCACAAGCACGAGAAACATCTGCGAGATGGGCGCGGGCCGAACCGGCGTGTCCGAGACGCCGTGTGCGGCCGTTCGGAGCTACTAGAGTAGAGCAGCGCTGCGCTGGAAAGGTGCGAAAACACGGACAGAGGACACAGGAGGTTCAACAAAGCATCCATCTCCTCTAGAGGCGAAAGAGAAATTTTTGTTTACAAATTTGCAGATGTGCACTGCTACAAAACAATATGCCCTGACGTATTTCACAACATTTCTGTCGTTTCATACTGTTTCGTTATTTGCAGACACACTTTGCTAATCTTCCTTGGCACACTCTTCTTCAAACGGAGTTCCTTAATATCGCATCTTACGATAGTTTAAAATCAGTATGGAAGCATCTTTGTCACACGAGAAAGCTGGCAGGGGTAGCGACAAAAGAGCAAAAAATGAAGACAGCCAGAGTTCCCAGGCGGTCGCCGATCCGAATACTAACGTTGTTGCTTATCTTCGGTGATCGGACGAGAACGGCTGTTTTCTTTTTTTAATTTATCTATTTAGTTAGTTTTTCGAATTTAGCACTGCTACAAAACAGTTGGCTCTGACGCATTTCAAGGACACATCTGTCGATTCGTAGTGTTTCGTTATTTCCAACGACTTCCTAGCACTCTTCCTCCGCGCATTCTTGCTCAAACTGAGTTCATTACTGCAATTTCGTGTCTTACGTTTAGTACAGTACTTTAAAATGCTTGTGGAAGCATCTTTGTCACACCTGAAAGTTAGTATGAAAAAGAGGGCTGGCAGGTGTAGCGACCCAAAAATTAAAAAATGAGATAGAGCCAACAGCACCCGGTGTTCCCAGGCGGTCACCCATCCAAGTACTAACCGGGCCCGATGTTGCTTAACTTCGGTGATCGGACGAGAACCGGTGTATTTTTTTTTTTTTTTTTTTTTGTTTTTTTTTTTTTTCGATGTTGCTTAACTTCGGTGATCGGACGAGAACCGGTGTATTTTTTTTTTTTTTTTTTTTTGTTTTTTTTTTTTTTTTTTTTTTTTCCAACGAGTTCCTAGCACTCTTCCTCCGCGCATTCTTGCTCAAACTGAGTTCATTACTGCAATTTCGTGTCTTACGTTTAGTACGGTACTTTAAAATGCTTGTGGAAGCATCTTTGTCACACCTGAAAGTTAGTATGAAAAAGAGGGCTGGCAGGTGTAGCGACCCAAAAATTAAAAAATGAGACAGAGCCAACAGCACCCGGTGTTCCCAGGCGGTCACCCATCCAAGTACTAACCGGGCCCGATGTTGCTTAACTTCGGTGATCGGACGAGAACCGGTGTATTTTTTTTTTTCTTTTTTTTTCCTTGTTTTTTTTTTTTGTTTTTTTTTTTTCCTTTTTTTTTTTTGTTTTTTTTTTTTTTGATCGGACGAGAACCGCTGTATTTTTTTTTTTTTTCTTTTTTTTTTTTTTTTTTTTTTTTAATGAAGACTAAAACTGGAACCTCATCCTATTACTCAGTTACTGTCTTCCTGTAACTTTGTGTATTCAACATGGTATGGCCGTTGGCGTCCTTATAATGTGGCCGCACGGCAGAGGAAGCCTTCGCCCCTTCTCCCAACACACGCAATCGCCGTTTTCCGTGGCACATTTGACGCAAAGCACGTCCTTCCACCGCCACGTGGGTGACACGCACAACACAGCTTCTCGTTGCACCGCCTGTCATTCGTTTGGTGCGTGCCGCCTCCGACACTCGCGGGAGACGCACCTTGTTCTTGTTATCCGGCGCAGGGCCGGGCGTCGGGGGTTACTGCGCGGGGTGTGGCAGTGTCCTGCTGGACCGGCGGAAGCTTTCTCACCTGGCTGACACGCGCCGCGCTTCCAGATATTTGCGTAATTTGCGCGTTGCATCCTCGCCTGTCGTGTCCCCTCCCCTTCCGTCCCGACTTGTCCCGACTTTGCTCGACTGCCGCTCGCTGCCGCTCGGGTCGCGCTCCATATGACCGCACAAGCACGAGAAACATCTGCGAGATGGGCGCGGGCCGAACCGGCGTGTCCGAGACGCCGTGTGCGGCCGTTCGGAGCTACTAGAGTAGAGCAGCGCTGCGCTGGAAAGGTGCGAAAACACGGACAGAGGACACAGGAGGTTCAACAAAGCATCCATCTCCTCTAGAGGCGAAAGAGAAATTTTTGTTTACAAATTTGCAGATGTGCACTGCTACAAAACAATATGCCCTGACGTATTTCACAACATTTCTGTCGTTTCATACTGTTTCGTTATTTGCAGACACACTTTGCTAATCTTCCTTGGCACACTCTTCTTCAAACGGAGTTCCTTAATATCGCATCTTACGATAGTTTAAAATCAGTATGGAAGCATCTTTGTCACACGAGAAAGCTGGCAGGGGTAGCGACAAAAGAGCAAAAAATGAAGACAGCCAGAGTTCCCAGGCGGTCGCCGATCCGAATACTAACGTTGTTGCTTATCTTCGGTGATCGGACGAGAACGGCTGTTTTCTTTTTTTAATTTATCTATTTAGTTAGTTTTTCGAATTTAGCACTGCTACAAAACAGTTGGCTCTGACGCATTTCAAGGACACATCTGTCGATTCGTAGTGTTTCGTTATTTCCAACGACTTCCTAGCACTCTTCCTCCGCGCATTCTTGCTCAAACTGAGTTCATTACTGCAATTTCGTGTCTTACGTTTAGTACAGTACTTTAAAATGCTTGTGGAAGCATCTTTGTCACACCTGAAAGTTAGTATGAAAAAGAGGGCTGGCAGGTGTAGCGACCCAAAAATTAAAAAATGAGATAGAGCCAACAGCACCCGGTGTTCCCAGGCGGTCACCCATCCAAGTACTAACCGGGCCCGATGTTGCTTAACTTCGGTGATCGGACGAGAACCGGTGTATTTTTTTTTTTTTTTTTTTTGTTTTTTTTTTTTTTCGATGTTGCTTAACTTCGGTGATCGGACGAGAACCGGTGTATTTTTTTTTTTTTTTTTTTTTTGTTTTTTTTTTTTTTTTTTTTTTTTCCAACGAGTTCCTAGCACTCTTCCTCCGCGCATTCTTGCTCAAACTGAGTTCATTACTGCAATTTCGTGTCTTACGTTTAGTACGGTACTTTAAAATGCTTGTGGAAGCATCTTTGTCACACCTGAAAGTTAGTATGAAAAAGAGGGCTGGCAGGTGTAGCGACCCAAAAATTAAAAAATGAGACAGAGCCAACAGCACCCGGTGTTCCCAGGCGGTCACCCATCCAAGTACTAACCGGGCCCGATGTTGCTTAACTTCGGTGATCGGACGAGAACCGGTGTATTTTTTTTTTCTTTTTTTTTCCTTGTTTTTTTTTTTTGTTTTTTTTTTTTCCTTTTTTTTTTTTGTTTTTTTTTTTTTTGATCGGACGAGAACCGCTGTATTTTTTTTTTTTTCTTTTTTTTTTTTTTTTTTTTTTTTAATGAAGACTAAAACTGGAACCTCATCCTATTACTCAGTTACTGTCTTCCTGTAACTTTGTGTATTCAACATGGTATGGCCGTTGGCGTCCTTATAATGTGGCCGCACGGCAGAGGAAGCCTTCGCCCCTTCTCCCAACACACGCAATCGCCGTTTTCCGTGGCACATTTGACGCAAAGCACGTCCTTCCACCGCCACGTGGGTGACACGCACAACACAGCTTCTCGTTGCACCGCCTGTCATTCGTTTGGTGCGTGCCGCCTCCGACACTCGCGGGAGACGCACCTTGTTCTTGTTATCCGGCGCAGGGCCGGGCGTCGGGGGTTACTGCGCGGGGTGTGGCAGTGTCCTGCTGGACCGGCGGAAGCTTTCTCACCTGGCTGACACGCGCCGCGCTTCCAGATATTTGCGTAATTTGCGCGTTGCATCCTCGCCTGTCGTGTCCCCTCCCCTTCCGTCCCGACTTGTCCCGACTTTGCTCGACTGCCGCTCGCTGCCGCTCGGGTCGCGCTCCATATGACCGCACAAGCACGAGAAACATCTGCGAGATGGGCGCGGGCCGAACCGGCGTGTCCGAGACGCCGTGTGCGGCCGTTCGGAGCTACTAGAGTAGAGCAGCGCTGCGCTGGAAAGGTGCGAAAACACGGACAGAGGACACAGGAGGTTCAACAAAGCATCCATCTCCTCTAGAGGCGAAAGAGAAATTTTTGTTTACAAATTTGCAGATGTGCACTGCTACAAAACAATATGCCCTGACGTATTTCACAACATTTCTGTCGTTTCATACTGTTTCGTTATTTGCAGACACACTTTGCTAATCTTCCTTGGCACACTCTTCTTCAAACGGAGTTCCTTAATATCGCATCTTACGATAGTTTAAAATCAGTATGGAAGCATCTTTGTCACACGAGAAAGCTGGCAGGGGTAGCGACAAAAGAGCAAAAAATGAAGACAGCCAGAGTTCCCAGGCGGTCGCCGATCCGAATACTAACGTTGTTGCTTATCTTCGGTGATCGGACGAGAACGGCTGTTTTCTTTTTTTAATTTATCTATTTAGTTAGTTTTTCGAATTTAGCACTGCTACAAAACAGTTGGCTCTGACGCATTTCAAGGACACATCTGTCGATTCGTAGTGTTTCGTTATTTCCAACGACTTCCTAGCACTCTTCCTCCGCGCATTCTTGCTCAAACTGAGTTCATTACTGCAATTTCGTGTCTTACGTTTAGTACAGTACTTTAAAATGCTTGTGGAAGCATCTTTGTCACACCTGAAAGTTAGTATGAAAAAGAGGGCTGGCAGGTGTAGCGACCCAAAAATTAAAAAATGAGATAGAGCCAACAGCACCCGGTGTTCCCAGGCGGTCACCCATCCAAGTACTAACCGGGCCCGATGTTGCTTAACTTCGGTGATCGGACGAGAACCGGTGTATTTTTTTTTTTTTTTTTTTTTGTTTTTTTTTTTTTTCGATGTTGCTTAACTTCGGTGATCGGACGAGAACCGGTGTATTTTTTTTTTTTTTTTTTTTTTGTTTTTTTTTTTTTTTTTTTTTTTTTCCAACGAGTTCCTAGCACTCTTCCTCCGCGCATTCTTGCTCAAACTGAGTTCATTACTGCAATTTCGTGTCTTACGTTTAGTACGGTACTTTAAAATGCTTGTGGAAGCATCTTTGTCACACCTGAAAGTTAGTATGAAAAAGAGGGCTGGCAGGTGTAGCGACCCAAAAATTAAAAAATGAGACAGAGCCAACAGCACCCGGTGTTCCCAGGCGGTCACCCATCCAAGTACTAACCGGGCCCGATGTTGCTTAACTTCGGTGATCGGACGAGAACCGGTGTATTTTTTTTTTCTTTTTTTTTCCTTGTTTTTTTTTTTTGTTTTTTTTTTTTCCTTTTTTTTTTTTGTTTTTTTTTTTTTTGATCGGACGAGAACCGCTGTATTTTTTTTTTTTTCTTTTTTTTTTTTTTTTTTTTTTTTAATGAAGACTAAAACTGGAACCTCATCCTATTACTCAGTTACTGTCTTCCTGTAACTTTGTGTATTCAACATGGTATGGCCGTTGGCGTCCTTATAATGTGGCCGCACGGCAGAGGAAGCCTTCGCCCCTTCTCCCAACACACGCAATCGCCGTTTTCCGTGGCACATTTGACGCAAAGCACGTCCTTCCACCGCCACGTGGGTGACACGCACAACACAGCTTCTCGTTGCACCGCCTGTCATTCGTTTGGTGCGTGCCGCCTCCGACACTCGCGGGAGACGCACCTTGTTCTTGTTATCCGGCGCAGGGCCGGGCGTCGGGGGTTACTGCGCGGGGTGTGGCAGTGTCCTGCTGGACCGGCGGAAGCTTTCTCACCTGGCTGACACGCGCCGCGCTTCCAGATATTTGCGTAATTTGCGCGTTGCATCCTCGCCTGTCGTGTCCCCTCCCCTTCCGTCCCGACTTGTCCCGACTTTGCTCGACTGCCGCTCGCTGCCGCTCGGGTCGCGCTCCATATGACCGCACAAGCACGAGAAACATCTGCGAGATGGGCGCGGGCCGAACCGGCGTGTCCGAGACGCCGTGTGCGGCCGTTCGGAGCTACTAGAGTAGAGCAGCGCTGCGCTGGAAAGGTGCGAAAACACGGACAGAGGACACAGGAGGTTCAACAAAGCATCCATCTCCTCTAGAGGCGAAAGAGAAATTTTTGTTTACAAATTTGCAGATGTGCACTGCTACAAAACAATATGCCCTGACGTATTTCACAACATTTCTGTCGTTTCATACTGTTTCGTTATTTGCAGACACACTTTGCTAATCTTCCTTGGCACACTCTTCTTCAAACGGAGTTCCTTAATATCGCATCTTACGATAGTTTAAAATCAGTATGGAAGCATCTTTGTCACACGAGAAAGCTGGCAGGGGTAGCGACAAAAGAGCAAAAAATGAAGACAGCCAGAGTTCCCAGGCGGTCGCCGATCCGAATACTAACGTTGTTGCTTATCTTCGGTGATCGGACGAGAACGGCTGTTTTCTTTTTTTAATTTATCTATTTAGTTAGTTTTTCGAATTTAGCACTGCTACAAAACAGTTGGCTCTGACGCATTTCAAGGACACATCTGTCGATTCGTAGTGTTTCGTTATTTCCAACGACTTCCTAGCACTCTTCCTCCGCGCATTCTTGCTCAAACTGAGTTGAGTTCATTACTGCAATTTCGTGTCTTACGTTTAGTACAGTACTTTAAAATGCTTGTGGAAGCATCTTTGTCACACCTGAAAGTTAGTATGAAAAAGAGGGCTGGCAGGTGTAGCGACCCAAAAATTAAAAAATGAGATAGAGCCAACAGCACCCGGTGTTCCCAGGCGGTCACCCATCCAAGTACTAACCGGGCCCGATGTTGCTTAACTTCGGTGATCGGACGAGAACCGGTTATTTTTTTTTTTTTTTTTTTTTGTTTTTTTTTTTTTTCGATGTTGCTTAACTTCGGTGATCGGACGAGAACCGGTGTATTTTTTTTTTTTTTTTTTTTTTTGTTTTTTTTTTTTTTTTTTTTTTTTTCCAACGAGTTCCTAGCACTCTTCCTCCGCGCATTCTTGCTCAAACTGAGTTCATTACTGCAATTTCGTGTCTTACGTTTAGTACGGTACTTTAAAATGCTTGTGGAAGCATCTTTGTCACACCTGAAAGTTAGTATGAAAAAGAGGGCTGGCAGGTGTAGCGACCCAAAAATTAAAAAATGAGACAGAGCCAACAGCACCCGGTGTTCCCAGGCGGTCACCCATCCAAGTACTAACCGGGCCCGATGTTGCTTAACTTCGGTGATCGGACGAGAACCGGTGTATTTTTTTTTTCTTTTTTTTTCCTTGTTTTTTTTTTTGTTTTTTTTTTTTTCCTTTTTTTTTTTTGTTTTTTTTTTTTTTTGATCGGACGAGAACCGCTGTATTTTTTTTTTTTTCTTTTTTTTTTTTTTTTTTTTTTTAATGAAGACTAAAACTGGAACCTCATCCTATTACTCAGTTACTGTCTTCCTGTAACTTTGTGTATTCAACATGGTATGGCCGTTGGCGTCCTTATAATGTGGCCGCACGGCAGAGGAAGCCTTCGCCCCTTCTCCCAACACACGCAATCGCCGTTTTCCGTGGCACATTTGACGCAAAGCACGTCCTTCCACCGCCACGTGGGTGACACGCACAACACAGCTTCTCGTTGCACCGCCTGTCATTCGTTTGGTGCGTGCCGCCTCCGACACTCGCGGGAGACGCACCTTGTTCTTGTTATCCGGCGCAGGGCCGGGCGTCGGGGGTTACTGCGCGGGGTGTGGCAGTGTCCTGCTGGACCGGCGGAAGCTTTCTCACCTGGCTGACACGCGCCGCGCTTCCAGATATTTGCGTAATTTGCGCGTTGCATCCTCGCCTGTCGTGTCCCCTCCCCTTCCGTCCCGACTTGTCCCGACTTTGCTCGACTGCCGCTCGCTGCCGCTCGGGTCGCGCTCCATATGACCGCACAAGCACGAGAAACATCTGCGAGATGGGCGCGGGCCGAACCGGCGTGTCCGAGACGCCGTGTGCGGCCGTTCGGAGCTACTAGAGTAGAGCAGCGCTGCGCTGGAAAGGTGCGAAAACACGGACAGAGGACACAGGAGGTTCAACAAAGCATCCATCTCCTCTAGAGGCGAAAGAGAAATTTTTGTTTACAAATTTGCAGATGTGCACTGCTACAAAACAATATGCCCTGACGTATTTCACAACATTTCTGTCGTTTCATACTGTTTCGTTATTTGCAGACACACTTTGCTAATCTTCCTTGGCACACTCTTCTTCAAACGGAGTTCCTTAATATCGCATCTTACGATAGTTTAAAATCAGTATGGAAGCATCTTTGTCACACGAGAAAGCTGGCAGGGGTAGCGACAAAAGAGCAAAAAATGAAGACAGCCAGAGTTCCCAGGCGGTCGCCGATCCGAATACTAACGTTGTTGCTTATCTTCGGTGATCGGACGAGAACGGCTGTTTTCTTTTTTTAATTTATCTATTTAGTTAGTTTTTCGAATTTAGCACTGCTACAAAACAGTTGGCTCTGACGCATTTCAAGGACACATCTGTCGATTCGTAGTGTTTCGTTATTTCCAACGACTTCCTAGCACTCTTCCTCCGCGCATTCTTGCTCAAACTGAGTTCATTACTGCAATTTCGTGTCTTACGTTTAGTACAGTACTTTAAAATGCTTGTGGAAGCATCTTTGTCACACCTGAAAGTTAGTATGAAAAAGAGGGCTGGCAGGTGTAGCGACCCAAAAATTAAAAAATGAGATAGAGCCAACAGCACCCGGTGTTCCCAGGCGGTCACCCATCCAAGTACTAACCGGGCCCGATGTTGCTTAACTTCGGTGATCGGACGAGAACCGGTGTATTTTTTTTTTTTTTTTTTTTTGTTTTTTTTTTTTTTCGATGTTGCTTAACTTCGGTGATCGGACGAGAACCGGTGTATTTTTTTTTTTTTTTTTTTTTTGTTTTTTTTTTTTTTTTTTTTTTTTTCCAACGAGTTCCTAGCACTCTTCCTCCGCGCATTCTTGCTCAAACTGAGTTCATTACTGCAATTTCGTGTCTTACGTTTAGTACGGTACTTTAAAATGCTTGTGGAAGCATCTTTGTCACACCTGAAAGTTAGTATGAAAAAGAGGGCTGGCAGGTGTAGCGACCCAAAAATTAAAAAATGAGACAGAGCCAACAGCACCCGGTGTTCCCAGGCGGTCACCCATCCAAGTACTAACCGGGCCCGATGTTGCTTAACTTCGGTGATCGGACGAGAACCGGTGTATTTTTTTTTTCTTTTTTTTTCCTTGTTTTTTTTTTTTGTTTTTTTTTTTCCTTTTTTTTTTTTGTTTTTTTTTTTTTTGATCGGACGAGAACCGCTGTATTTTTTTTTTTTTCTTTTTTTTTTTTTTTTTTTTTTTAATGAAGACTAAAACTGGAACCTCATCCTATTACTCAGTTACTGTCTTCCTGTAACTTTGTGTATTCAACATGGTATGGCCGTTGGCGTCCTTATAATGTGGCCGCACGGCAGAGGAAGCCTTCGCCCCTTCTCCCAACACACGCAATCGCCGTTTTCCGTGGCACATTTGACGCAAAGCACGTCCTTCCACCGCCACGTGGGTGACACGCACAACACAGCTTCTCGTTGCACCGCCTGTCATTCGTTTGGTGCGTGCCGCCTCCGACACTCGCGGGAGACGCACCTTGTTCTTGTTATCCGGCGCAGGGGCCGGGCGTCGGGGGTTACTGCGCGGGGTGTGGCAGTGTCCTGCTGGACCGGCGGAAGCTTTCTCACCTGGCTGACACGCGCCGCGCTTCCAGATATTTGCGTAATTTGCGCGTTGCATCCTCGCCTGTCGTGTCCCCTCCCCTTCCGTCCCGACTTGTCCCGACTTTGCTCGACTGCCGCTCGCTGCCGCTCGGGTCGCGCTCCATATGACCGCACAAGCACGAGAAACATCTGCGAGATGGGCGCGGGCCGAACCGGCGTGTCCGAGACGCCGTGTGCGGCCGTTCGGAGCTACTAGAGTAGAGCAGCGCTGCGCTGGAAAGGTGCGAAAACACGGACAGAGGACACAGGAGGTTCAACAAAGCATCCATCTCCTCTAGAGGCGAAAGAGAAATTTTTGTTTACAAATTTGCAGATGTGCACTGCTACAAAACAATATGCCCTGACGTATTTCACAACATTTCTGTCGTTTCATACTGTTTCGTTATTTGCAGACACACTTTGCTAATCTTCCTTGGCACACTCTTCTTCAAACGGAGTTCCTTAATATCGCATCTTACGATAGTTTAAAATCAGTATGGAAGCATCTTTGTCACACGAGAAAGCTGGCAGGGGTAGCGACAAAAGAGCAAAAAATGAAGACAGCCAGAGTTCCCAGGCGGTCGCCGATCCGAATACTAACGTTGTTGCTTATCTTCGGTGATCGGACGAGAACGGCTGTTTTCTTTTTTTAATTTATCTATTTAGTTAGTTTTTCGAATTTAGCACTGCTACAAAACAGTTGGCTCTGACGCATTTCAAGGACACATCTGTCGATTCGTAGTGTTTCGTTATTTCCAACGACTTCCTAGCACTCTTCCTCCGCGCATTCTTGCTCAAACTGAGTTCATTACTGCAATTTCGTGTCTTACGTTTAGTACAGTACTTTAAAATGCTTGTGGAAGCATCTTTGTCACACCTGAAAGTTAGTATGAAAAAGAGGGCTGGCAGGTGTAGCGACCCAAAAATTAAAAAATGAGATAGAGCCAACAGCACCCGGTGTTCCCAGGCGGTCACCCATCCAAGTACTAACCGGGCCCGATGTTGCTTAACTTCGGTGATCGGACGAGAACCGGTGTATTTTTTTTTTTTTTTTTTTTTTGTTTTTTTTTTTTTTCGATGTTGCTTAACTTCGGTGATCGGACGAGAACCGGTGTATTTTTTTTTTTTTTTTTTTTTTTGTTTTTTTTTTTTTTTTTTTTTTTCCAACGAGTTCCTAGCACTCTTCCTCCGCGCATTCTTGCTCAAACTGAGTTCATTACTGCAATTTCGTGTCTTACGTTTAGTACGGTACTTTAAAATGCTTGTGGAAGCATCTTTGTCACACCTGAAAGTTAGTATGAAAAAGAGGGCTGGCAGGTGTAGCGACCCAAAAATTAAAAAATGAGACAGAGCCAACAGCACCCGGTGTTCCCAGGCGGTCACCCATCCAAGTACTAACCGGGCCCGATGTTGCTTAACTTCGGTGATCGGACGAGAACCGGTGTATTTTTTTTTTCTTTTTTTTTCCTTGTTTTTTTTTTTGTTTTTTTTTTTTCCTTTTTTTTTTTTGTTTTTTTTTTTTTTTGATCGGACGAGAACCGCTGTATTTTTTTTTTTTTCTTTTTTTTTTTTTTTTTTTTTTTAATGAAGACTAAAACTGGAACCTCATCCTATTACTCAGTTACTGTCTTCCTGTAACTTTGTGTATTCAACATGGTATGGCCGTTGGCGTCCTTATAATGTGGCCGCACGGCAGAGGAAGCCTTCGCCCCTTCTCCCAACACACGCAATCGCCGTTTTCCGTGGCACATTTGACGCAAAGCACGTCCTTCCACCGCCACGTGGGTGACACGCACAACACAGCTTCTCGTTGCACCGCCTGTCATTCGTTTGGTGCGTGCCGCCTCCGACACTCGCGGGAGACGCACCTTGTTCTTGTTATCCGGCGCAGGGCCGGGCGTCGGGGGTTACTGCGCGGGGTGTGGCAGTGTCCTGCTGGACCGGCGGAAGCTTTCTCACCTGGCTGACACGCGCCGCGCTTCCAGATATTTGCGTAATTTGCGCGTTGCATCCTCGCCTGTCGTGTCCCCTCCCCTTCCGTCCCGACTTGTCCCGACTTTGCTCGACTGCCGCTCGCTGCCGCTCGGGTCGCGCTCCATATGACCGCACAAGCACGAGAAACATCTGCGAGATGGGCGCGGGCCGAACCGGCGTGTCCGAGACGCCGTGTGCGGCCGTTCGGAGCTACTAGAGTAGAGCAGCGCTGCGCTGGAAAGGTGCGAAAACACGGACAGAGGACACAGGAGGTTCAACAAAGCATCCATCTCCTCTAGAGGCGAAAGAGAAATTTTTGTTTACAAATTTGCAGATGTGCACTGCTACAAAACAATATGCCCTGACGTATTTCACAACATTTCTGTCGTTTCATACTGTTTCGTTATTTGCAGACACACTTTGCTAATCTTCCTTGGCACACTCTTCTTCAAACGGAGTTCCTTAATATCGCATCTTACGATAGTTTAAAATCAGTATGGAAGCATCTTTGTCACACGAGAAAGCTGGCAGGGGGTAGCGACAAAAGAGCAAAAAATGAAGACAGCCAGAGTTCCCAGGCGGTCGCCGATCCGAATACTAACGTTGTTGCTTATCTTCGGTGATCGGACGAGAACGGCTGTTTTCTTTTTTTAATTTATCTATTTAGTTAGTTTTTCGAATTTAGCACTGCTACAAAACAGTTGGCTCTGACGCATTTCAAGGACACATCTGTCGATTCGTAGTGTTTCGTTATTTCCAACGACTTCCTAGCACTCTTCCTCCGCGCATTCTTGCTCAAACTGAGTTCATTACTGCAATTTCGTGTCTTACGTTTAGTACAGTACTTTAAAATGCTTGTGGAAGCATCTTTGTCACACCTGAAAGTTAGTATGAAAAAGAGGGCTGGCAGGTGTAGCGACCCAAAAATTAAAAAATGAGATAGAGCCAACAGCACCCGGTGTTCCCAGGCGGTCACCCATCCAAGTACTAACCGGGCCCGATGTTGCTTAACTTCGGTGATCGGACGAGAACCGGTGTATTTTTTTTTTTTTTTTTTTTTTTGTTTTTTTTTTTTTTCGATGTTGCTTAACTTCGGTGATCGGACGAGAACCGGTGTATTTTTTTTTTTTTTTTTTTTTTTGTTTTTTTTTTTTTTTTTTTTTTTTCCAACGAGTTCCTAGCACTCTTCCTCCGCGCATTCTTGCTCAAACTGAGTTCATTACTGCAATTTCGTGTCTTACGTTTAGTACGGTACTTTAAAATGCTTGTGGAAGCATCTTTGTCACACCTGAAAGTTAGTATGAAAAAGAGGGCTGGCAGGTGTAGCGACCCAAAAATTAAAAAATGAGACAGAGCCAACAGCACCCGGTGTTCCCAGGCGGTCACCCATCCAAGTACTAACCGGGCCCGATGTTGCTTAACTTCGGTGATCGGACGAGAACCGGTGTATTTTTTTTTTCTTTTTTTTTCCTTGTTTTTTTTTTTGTTTTTTTTTTTTCCTTTTTTTTTTTTGTTTTTTTTTTTTTTTGATCGGACGAGAACCGCTGTATTTTTTTTTTTTCTTTTTTTTTTTTTTTTTTTTTTTTTAATGAAGACTAAAACTGGAACCTCATCCTATTACTCAGTTACTGTCTTCCTGTAACTTTGTGTATTCAACATGGTATGGCCGTTGGCGTCCTTATAATGTGGCCGCACGGCAGAGGAAGCCTTCGCCCCTTCTCCCAACACACGCAATCGCCGTTTTCCGTGGCACATTTGACGCAAAGCACGTCCTTCCACCGCCACGTGGGTGACACGCACAACACAGCTTCTCGTTGCACCGCCTGTCATTCGTTTGGTGCGTGCCGCCTCCGACACTCGCGGGAGACGCACCTTGTTCTTGTTATCCGGCGCAGGGCCGGGCGTCGGGGGTTACTGCGCGGGGTGTGGCAGTGTCCTGCTGGACCGGCGGAAGCTTTCTCACCTGGCTGACACGCGCCGCGCTTCCAGATATTTGCGTAATTTGCGCGTTGCATCCTCGCCTGTCGTGTCCCCTCCCCTTCCGTCCCGACTTGTCCCGACTTTGCTCGACTGCCGCTCGCTGCCGGGGTCGCGCTCCATATGACCGCACAAGCACGAGAAACATCTGCGAGATGGGCGCGGGCCGAACCGGCGTGTCCGAGACGCCGTGTGCGGCCGTTCGGAGCTACTAGAGTAGAGCAGCGCTGCGCTGGAAAGGTGCGAAAACACGGACAGAGGACACAGGAGGTTCAACAAAGCATCCATCTCCTCTAGAGGCGAAAGAGAAATTTTTGTTTACAAATTTGCAGATGTGCACTGCTACAAAACAATATGCCCTGACGTATTTCACAACATTTCTGTCGTTTCATACTGTTTCGTTATTTGCAGACACACTTTGCTAATCTTCCTTGGCACACTCTTCTTCAAACGGAGTTCCTTAATATCGCATCTTACGATAGTTAAAATCAGTATGGAAGCATCTTTGTCACACGAGAAAGCTGGCAGGGGTAGCGACAAAAGAGCAAAAAATGAAGACAGCCAGAGTTCCCAGGCGGTCGCCGATCCGAATACTAACGTTGTTGCTTATCTTCGGTGATCGGACGAGAACGGCTGTTTTCTTTTTTTAATTTATCTATTTAGTTAGTTTTTCGAATTTAGCACTGCTACAAAACAGTTGGCTCTGACGCATTTCAAGGACACATCTGTCGATTCGTAGTGTTTCGTTATTTCCAACGACTTCCTAGCACTCTTCCTCCGCGCATTCTTGCTCAAACTGAGTTCATTACTGCAATTTCGTGTCTTACGTTTAGTACAGTACTTTAAAATGCTTGTGGAAGCATCTTTGTCACACCTGAAAGTTAGTATGAAAAAGAGGGCTGGCAGGTGTAGCGACCCAAAAATTAAAAAATGAGATAGAGCCAACAGCACCCGGTGTTCCCAGGCGGTCACCCATCCAAGTACTAACCGGGCCCGATGTTGCTTAACTTCGGTGATCGGACGAGAACCGGTGTATTTTTTTTTTTTTTTTTTTTTGTTTTTTTTTTTTTTCGATGTTGCTTAACTTCGGTGATCGGACGAGAACCGGTGTATTTTTTTTTTTTTTTTTTTTTGTTTTTTTTTTTTTTTTTTTTTTTCCAACGAGTTCCTAGCACTCTTCCTCCGCGCATTCTTGCTCAAACTGAGTTCATTACTGCAATTTCGTGTCTTACGTTTAGTACGGTACTTTAAAATGCTTGTGGAAGCATCTTTGTCACACCTGAAAGTTAGTATGAAAAAGAGGGCTGGCAGGTGTAGCGACCCAAAAATTAAAAAATGAGACAGAGCCAACAGCACCCGGTGTTCCCAGGCGGTCACCCATCCAAGTACTAACCGGGCCCGATGTTGCTTAACTTCGGTGATCGGACGAGAACCGGTGTATTTTTTTTTTCTTTTTTTTTCCTTGTTTTTTTTTTTGTTTTTTTTTTTTTCCTTTTTTTTTTTTGTTTTTTTTTTTTTTGATCGGACGAGAACCGCTGTATTTTTTTTTTTTTCTTTTTTTTTTTTTTTTTTTTTTTTAATGAAGACTAAAACTGGAACCTCATCCTATTACTCAGTTACTGTCTTCCTGTAACTTTGTGTATTCAACATGGTATGGCCGTTGGCGTCCTTATAATGTGGCCGCACGGCAGAGGAAGCCTTCGCCCCTTCTCCCAACACACGCAATCGCCGTTTTCCGTGGCACATTTGACGCAAAGCACGTCCTTCCACCGCCACGTGGGTGACACGCACAACACAGCTTCTCGTTGCACCGCCTGTCATTCGTTTGGTGCGTGCCGCCTCCGACACTCGCGGGAGACGCACCTTGTTCTTGTTATCCGGCGCAGGGCCGGGCGTCGGGGGTTACTGCGCGGGGTGTGGCAGTGTCCTGCTGGACCGGCGGAAGCTTTCTCACCTGGCTGACACGCGCCGCGCTTCCAGATATTTGCGTAATTTGCGCGTTGCATCCTCGCCTGTCGTGTCCCCTCCCCTTCCGTCCCGACTTGTCCCGACTTTGCTCGACTGCCGCTCGCTGCCGCTCGGGTCGCGCTCCATATGACCGCACAAGCACGAGAACATCTGCGAGATGGGCGCGGGCCGAACCGGCGTGTCCGAGACGCCGTGTGCGGCCGTTCGGAGCTACTAGAGTAGAGCAGCGCTGCGCTGGAAAGGTGCGAAAACACGGACAGAGGACACAGGAGGTTCAACAAAGCATCCATCTCCTCTAGAGGCGAAAGAGAAATTTTTGTTTACAAATTTGCAGATGTGCACTGCTACAAAACAATATGCCCTGACGTATTTCACAACATTTCTGTCGTTTCATACTGTTTCGTTATTTGCAGACACACTTTGCTAATCTTCCTTGGCACACTCTTCTTCAAACGGAGTTCCTTAATATCGCATCTTACGATAGTTTAAAATCAGTATGGAAGCATCTTTGTCACACGAGAAAGCTGGCAGGGGTAGCGACAAAAGAGCAAAAAATGAAGACAGCCAGAGTTCCCAGGCGGTCGCCGATCCGAATACTAACGTTGTTGCTTATCTTCGGTGATCGGACGAGAACGGCTGTTTTCTTTTTTTAATTTATCTATTTAGTTAGTTTTTCGAATCGAATTTAGCACTGCTACAAAACAGTTGGCTCTGACGCATTTCAAGGACACATCTGTCGATTCGTAGTGTTTCGTTATTTCCAACGACTTCCTAGCACTCTTCCTCCGCGCATTCTTGCTCAAACTGAGTTCATTACTGCAATTTCGTGTCTTACGTTTAGTACAGTACTTTAAAATGCTTGTGGAAGCATCTTTGTCACACCTGAAAGTTAGTATGAAAAAGAGGGCTGGCAGGTGTAGAGCGACCCAAAAATTAAAAAATGAGATAGAGCCAACAGCACCCGGTGTTCCCAGGCGGTCACCCATCCAAGTACTAACCGGGCCCGATGTTGCTTAACTTCGGTGATCGGACGAGAACCGGTGTATTTTTTTTTTTTTTTTTTTTTTGTTTTTTTTTTTTTTTCGATGTTGCTTAACTTCGGTGATCGGACGAGAACCGGTGTATTTTTTTTTTTTTTTTTTTTTTGTTTTTTTTTTTTTTTTTTTTTTTTTCCAACGAGTTCCTAGCACTCTTCCTCCGCGCATTCTTGCTCAAACTGAGTTCATTACTGCAATTTCGTGTCTTACGTTTAGTACGGTACTTTAAAATGCTTGTGGAAGCATCTTTGTCACACCTGAAAGTTAGTATGAAAAAGAGGGCTGGCAGGTGTAGCGACCCAAAAATTAAAAAATGAGACAGAGCCAACAGCACCCGGTGTTCCCAGGCGGTCACCCATCCAAGTACTAACCGGGCCCGATGTTGCTTAACTTCGGTGATCGGACGAGAACCGGTGTATTTTTTTTTTTCTTTTTTTTTCCTTGTTTTTTTTTTTGTTTTTTTTTTTTCCTTTTTTTTTTTTGGTTTTTTTTTTTTTTGATCGGACGAGAACCGCTGTATTTTTTTTTTTTTCTTTTTTTTTTTTTTTTTTTTTTTTAATGAAGACTAAAACTGGAACCTCATCCTATTACTCAGTTACTGTCTTCCTGTAACTTTGTGTATTCAACATGGTATGGCCGTTGGCGTCCTTATAATGTGGCCGCACGGCAGAGGAAGCCTTCGCCCCTTCTCCCAACACACGCAATCGCCGTTTTCCGTGGCACATTTGACGCAAAGCACGTCCTTCCACCGCCACGTGGGTGACACGCACAACACAGCTTCTCGTTGCACCGCCTGTCATTCGTTTGGTGCGTGCCGCCTCCGACACTCGCGGGAGACGCACCTTGTTCTTGTTATCCGGCGCAGGGCCGGGCGTCGGGGGTTACTGCGCGGGGTGTGGCAGTGTCCTGCTGGACCGGCGGAAGCTTTCTCACCTGGCTGACACGCGCCGCGCTTCCAGATATTTGCGTAATTTGCGCGTTGCATCCTCGCCTGTCGTGTCCCCTCCCCTTCCGTCCCGACTTGTCCCGACTTTGCTCGACTGCCGCTCGCTGCCGCTCGGGTCGCGCTCCATATGACCGCACAAGCACGAGAAACATCTGCGAGATGGGCGCGGGCCGAACCGGCGTGTCCGAGACGCCGTGTGCGGCCGTTCGGAGCTACTAGAGTAGAGCAGCGCTGCGCTGGAAAGGTGCGAAAACACGGACAGAGGACACAGGAGGTTCAACAAAGCATCCATCTCCTCTAGAGGCGAAAGAGAAATTTTTGTTTACAAATTTGCAGATGTGCACTGCTACAGAAACAATATGCCCTGACGTATTTCACAACATTTCTGTCGTTTCATACTGTTTCGTTATTTGCAGACACACTTTGCTAATCTTCCTTGGCACACTCTTCTTCAAACGGAGTTCCTTAATATCGCATCTTACGATAGTTTAAAATCAGTATGGAAGCATCTTTGTCACACGAGAAAGCTGGCAGGGGGTAGCGACAAAAGAGCAAAAAATGAAGACAGCCAGAGTTCCCAGGCGGTCGCCGATCCGAATACTAACGTTGTTGCTTATCTTCGGTGATCGGACGAGAACGGCTGTTTTCTTTTTTTAATTTATCTATTTAGTTAGTTTTTCGAATTTAGCACTGCTACAAAACAGTTGGCTCTGACGCATTTCAAGGACACATCTGTCGATTCGTAGTGTTTCGTTATTTCCAACGACTTCCTAGCACTCTTCCTCCGCGCATTCTTGCTCAAACTGAGTTCATTACTGCAATTTCGTGTCTTACGTTTAGTACAGTACTTTAAAATGCTTGTGGAAGCATCTTTGTCACACCTGAAAGTTAGTATGAAAAAGAGGGCTGGCAGGTGTAGCGACCCAAAAATTAAAAAATGAGATAGAGCCAACAGCACCCGGTGTTCCCAGGCGGTCACCCATCCAAGTACTAACCGGGCCCGATGTTGCTTAACTTCGGTGATCGGACGAGAACCGGTGTATTTTTTTTTTTTTTTTTTTTTGTTTTTTTTTTTTTTTCGATGTTGCTTAACTTCGGTGATCGGACGAGAACCGGTGTATTTTTTTTTTTTTTTTTTTTTGTTTTTTTTTTTTTTTTTTTTTTTTCCAACGAGTTCCTAGCACTCTTCCTCCGCGCATTCTTGCTCAAACTGAGTTCATTACTGCAATTTCGTTGTCTTACGTTTAGTACGGTACTTTAAAATGCTTGTGGAAGCATCTTTGTCACACCTGAAAGTTAGTATGAAAAAGAGGGCTGGCAGGTGTAGCGACCCAAAAATTAAAAAATGAGACAGAGCCAACAGCACCCGGTGTTCCCAGGCGGTCACCCATCCAAGTACTAACCGGGCCCGATGTGCTTAACTTCGGTGATCGGACGAGAACCGGTGTATTTTTTTTTTCTTTTTTTTTCCTTGTTTTTTTTTTTGTTTTTTTTTTTTTCCTTTTTTTTTTTTGTTTTTTTTTTTTTTTTGATCGGACGAGAACCGCTTGTATTTTTTTTTTTTTTCTTTTTTTTTTTTTTTTTTTTTTTAATGAAGACTAAAACTGGAACCTCATCCTATTACTCAGTTACTGTCTTCCTGTAACTTTGTGTATTTCAACATGGTATGGCCGTTGGCGTCCTTATAATGTGGCCGCACGGCAGAGGAAGCCTTCGCCCCTTCTCCCAACACACGCAATCGCCGTTTTCCGTGGCACATTTGACGCAAAGCACGTCCTTCCACCGCCACGTGGGTGACACGCACAACACAGCTTCTCGTTGCACCGCCTGTCATTCGTTTGGTGCGTGCCGCCTCCGACACTCGCGGGAGACGCACCTTGTTCTTGTTATCCGGCGCAGGGCCGGGCGTCGGGGGTTACTGCGCGGGGTGTGGCAGTGTCCTGCTGGACCGGCGGAAGCTTTCTCACCTGGCTGACACGCGCCGCGCTTCAGATATTTGCGTAATTTGCGCGTTGCATCCTCGCCTGTCGTGTCCCCTCCCCTTCCGTCCCGACTTGTCCCGACTTTGCTCGACTGCCGCTCGCTGCCGCTCGGGTCGCGCTCCATATGACCGCACAAGCACGAGAAACATCTGCGAGATGGGCGCGGGCCGAACCGGCGTGTCCGAGACGCCGTGTGCGGCCGTTCGGAGCTACTAGAGTAGAGCAGCGCTGCGCTGGAAAGGTGCGAAAACACGGACAGAGGACACAGGAGGTTCAACAAAGCATCCATCTCCTCTAGAGGCGAAAGAGAAATTTTTGTTACAAATTTGCAGATGTGCACTGCTACAAAACAATATGCCCTGACGTATTTCACAACATTTCTGTCGTTTCATACTGTTTCGTTATTTGCAGACACACTTTGCTAATCTTCCTTGGCACACTCTTCTTCAAACGGAGTTCCTTAATATCGCATCTTACGATAGTTTAAAATCAGTATGGAAGCATCTTTGTCACACGAGAAAGCTGGCAGGGGTAGCGACAAAAGAGCAAAAAATGAAGACAGCCAGAGTTCCCAGGCGGTCGCCGATCCGAATACTAACGGTTGTTGCTTATCTTCGGTGATCGGACGAGAACGGCTGTTTTCTTTTTTTAATTTATCTATTTAGTTAGTTTTTCGAATTTAGCACTGCTACAAAACAGTTGGCTCTGACGCATTTCAAGGACACATCTGTCGATTCGTAGTGTTTCGTTATTTCCAACGACTTCCTAGCACTCTTCCTCCGCGCATTCTTGCTCAAACTGAGTTCATTACTGCAATTTCGTGTCTTACGTTTAGTACAGTACTTTAAAATGCTTGTGGAAGCATCTTTGTCACACCTGAAAGTAGTATGAAAAAGAGGGCTGGCAGGTGTAGCGACCCAAAAATTAAAAAATGAGATAGAGCCAAACAGCACCCGGTGTTCCCAGGCGGGTCACCCATCCAAGTACTAACCGGGCCCGATGTTGCTTAACTTCGGTGATCGGACGAGAACCGGTGTATTTTTTTTTTTTTTTTTTTTTTGTTTTTTTTTTTTTTCGATGTTGCTTAACTTCGGTGATCGGACGAGAACCGGTGTATTTTTTTTTTTTTTTTTTTTTTGTTTTTTTTTTTTTTTTTTTTTTTTCCAACGAGTTCCTAGCACTCTTCCTCCGCGCAATTCTTGCTCAAAACTGAGTTCATTACTGCAATTTCGTGTCTTACGTTTAGTACGGTACTTTAAAATGCTTGTGGAAGCATCTTTGTCACACCTGAAAGTTAGTATGAAAAAGAGGGCTGGCAGGTGTAGCGACCCCAAAAATTAAAAAATGAGACAGAGCCAACAGCACCCGGTGTTCCCAGGCGGTCACCCATCCAAGTACTAACCGGGCCGATGTTGCTTAACTTCGGTGATCGGACGAGAACCGGTGTATTTTTTTTTTTCTTTTTTTTTCCTTGTTTTTTTTTTTGTTTTTTTTTTTTTCCTTTTTTTTTTTTGTTTTTTTTTTTTTTGATCGGACGAGAACCGGCTGTATTTTTTTTTTTTTCTTTTTTTTTTTTTTTTTTTTTTTTTAATGAAGACTAAAACTGGAACCTCATCCTATTACTCAGTTACTGTCTTCCTGTAACTTGTGTATTCAACATGGTATGGCCGTTGGCCGTCCTTATAATGTGGCCGCACGGCAGAGGAAGCCTTCGCCCCTTCTCCCAACACACGCAATCGCCGTTTTCCGTGGCACATTTGACGCAAAGCACGTCCTTCCACCGCCACGTGGGTGACACGCACA
>NW_025725514.1:0-30098 GCF_021461395.2 Schistocerca americana | reverse complement strand
TCCTAACCTAACCTAACCTAACCTAACCTAACCTAACCTCTGACGCCTGACGTGTTTGAATGCTTAACCTAAGTTTGACGCTTAACCTAACCCAAGTCCCCTTAACCTAACCCACGTCCCACCTAACCTAACCTAACCTAACCTAGACGTGTACACGTAATGTGTAACGCGTAACGTGTAAGTCGGCTGTCGTGTGTGCTGACGGCAGATTGGGTTGGTCTGTAGATTCGGATTGCGGTTTGCCTCGGTCGAGGGGTTGGGTCGGAAGCGGCGAGGGGCGGCGGCGCCTGTTGCGCAGGCGGCGTCCGTTGCGGCGGGCAATTGTTGAGAAACGGCTGTGAATGTTGGCGGGCGAGAGGAGGAGGACGGCGCGCGATGTGGCCCGACGGCTGCGGGCCGATCGGGAAACGGCGGGGGAGGGCGACGGAAGGCGATGGGCGGCGGAGGCGCGTTTGCACGGCCGTCATCGCCGCACGCCTCGGCTTGTGTGGCTGTGGCGCCGGCCGCGCTGGCCGGGCTGCCGCGGCGACGGTGTGGGAGTTTTGCCGAAGGTTTGGCCATTGTGGCGGGTCGTCGGCTGGGGCTGTGGGGGCGGCATTTGGGCGGGGGCGGCGATTCTCGGCGGGCCGACCCAGGCTGTAGCGCGCGGTAGCTGCAGTTTGGCCGTGGTTTGCGGCGCTGCCGTGGCGACTGGTTGGCGACTGTGGTGTGCTGTGTGTAGCCCCCATCCTCGGTGGTTTGAAAGGCGCGGGCGGTTGTGGCGCAGGTTTGGGCTGCTCCGCACAGGCTGTCGGACGTTGGGCGGTAGCAAGCGCGGGAGGCGCGGCGCGGCGGCGCGCAGAGTGGCGGCCGCTCTCTCGGCCGTCCGCGCCCGCCCGCGACACTGGCTGGGCCCTTGTGATTCTCTGCTCTGCTGTGCTGTGCTTGCGTGCCTGCCGTCCCGCTCGCTCTCGCTCTCGCTCTCGCTGTGTGTTAGGGCGCGTCGTCGAAATGGCAGATCAAGGCGGCTACGAACGAGACTGCTGCGGCACCCGCCGCCACCGGCACTACGAAGAAGGCCAAGTCTGCGTCGTCTGCGAAGAAGCCGCGCGCCAAGCCTGCGCACCCGCGCACCCCTTCTGAGATGGTGACGGCCGCATCAAGAGTCTGAAGGAGCGCGGCGGGTCGTCGCTGCAGGCGATCAAGAAGTACATAGCCGCGCCACTACAAGCTGGACGCGGAGAAGCTGGCGCCGTTTATCAAGAAGTACCTCAAGTCGGCCGTCGTGGCGGGCGAGCTGGTGCAGACGAAGGGGAAGGGCGCGTCCGGCTCGTTCAAGCTTGCCGGCGCCGGCGGCGGGGGGGCGGCCGAGGGCGGCAAGGCTCGTGCTGGCGGTGCCAAGAAGAAGCGCGCCGCTCCGGCCAGCAAGGAGAAGAAGGGCGCCCGTGCGGCCGGCGCAAAGAAGGCTGGTGGCGTGAAGGCGGCGACCGGTCGGAAGGCGGGCGCCGCCAAGAAGGCGTCTGCGGCGTCGGCCGCTCCCGCGGGTGCGAAGAAGGCGGCTGCGGCCAAGCCGGCCAAGGCCAAGTCGCCGTCGAAGGCGAAGAAGGCCGCCAAGGTTCCGACGAAGAAGCCGAAGGCGCCGCGCCCGAAGAAGGCGACGACCGCCGTCTAAGGCGAAGGCTTCGCCCAAGAAGAAGAAGTAGAGTAGAGGAGAAAGAGATGGGAAAGGAAGGGTTTGGCGCTTGACTCCGTCGTCCCCCACCGCCCGTCGTCGTCTAGTGGCGCGCAAGAGACGCGCGGCCCAAAACGGCCCTTCTCAGGGCCATCAAAGCACGTCGGGGGAAGGTTTTGATTGTCGTGTTTGCGTTTGGTGTGGGTGTGTGTCTGTCTGTCTGGCGTTTCTGTATGCCCGTGGGGATGCTGTTTGCGTGCCGTGGTGGTTGGATTGCGGGGGTCGGTGGCGGGTGTGGGCGGCGGTAGCGGTAAGCGGTGTTGTTGCTGATGTCGTGGTTGATTGTCGCCGTGTTTGTTTTGTGGCGGCGGCCGACGGTTGGTTTTTCTGTCACGTTGTTTTGTTTGGAATACGTTGGTTGGCTTGCCTGCGTTCGTTCTTCTCGGATGTCTGTCGTGTCTGGTCTTTGTTTTGTTCCTTTGGTGTGTGTGTTATGTTTTGCAACGGGGGGCACGTTGAGATGTGGGAAGGAGTCGGCGGGGATTTCGGTGGCGTGTAGAGCGAGCGAGCGAGCCTGCCTGGCCGTTGGCCGTCGGAGTGGAGTGCGGGGTTTTTTTTTGTTTTGATTTCGAAAAACGAAAGCGGCGGCCGGCCAGCCACCCGTGCGGTGTGACGTCGGCCGTTGGGTATTGTGCGCTTTGAGCGCCGGGGAGGGATGATGTGTGATTGTTGCGCGCTGCTAGCAGGCAGGCAGAGTGAGCGGGTGTGGCGGGACGGGACGGGAAGTGGTGTTTTTGTTTTTTGGGTTGCGGGGCGAGAGGCAGGCGACCGACAAAGTTTGCTCGCGACGGAGAGATGTAGTGCCCTGAAAAGGGCCGTTTTTGTTTGTGCGGTGCGGTGCCGCGGCGCGGTTTAGGCGCGCTCGCCGCGGATGCGGCGCGCGAGCTGGATGTCCTTGGGCATGATGGTGACGCGCTTGGCGTGGATGGCGCACAGGTTGGTGTCTTCGAAGAGGCCGACGAGGTAGGCCTCGCTGGCCTCCTGCAGGGCCATGACTGCGGAGCTCTGGAAGCGCAGGTCGGTCTTGAAGTCCTGGGCGATCTCGCGCACTAGGCGCTGGAATGGCAGCTTGCGGATGAGCAGCTCTGTGCTCTTCTGGTAGCGCCTGATTTCTCGCAGGGCGACGGTGCCCGGCCTGTAGCGGTGGGGCTTCTTGACGCCTCCGGTGGCGGGCGCGCTCTTCCTCGCCGCCATGGTGGCGAGCTGTTTGCGCGGCGCCTTTCCGCCGGTGGACTTGCGGGCCGTTTGCTTTGTGCGGGCCATGGCGGTAGCGGTAGCGGTAGCGGAGCGGCGTGCGTGGAGGTTAGGTGCGGCGCGGCGTCCGGTGCTGCCTTGACAACGGGCCCGCGCGCCTCCGTGCTGCGCTTATATGCCCTCGGTTGCGCGTGGTGGGGGGAGGGCGGGCCAGAGTCTATATAGGGGGGCGGCGGGCGCGCTGGGCGCAGACCGTAGCCGACTCGCGAGACGCTGCAGCTGCTGTTTGTGCACGTTTTGCTTTGCCCGAGGAAGGAAGGATGACAGGCCGCGGCAAGGGAGGAAAGGGGCTCGGCAAGGGCGGCGCCAAGCGGCACCGCAAGGTGTTGCGCGACAACATCCAGGGCATCACGAAGCCCGCCATCCGCCGCCTGGCTCGCAGGGGCGGCGTGAAGCGCATCTCTGGTCTGATCTACGAGGAGACCCGCGGGGTGCTGAAGGTGTTCCTGGAGAACGTGATCCGCGACGCGGTGACGTACACTGAGCACGCCAAGCGCAAGACTGTGACGGCCATGGACGTGGTGTACGCCCTGAAGAGGCAGGGGCGCACCCTGTACGGTTTCGGCGGTTAGGCTGCGTCGCAGCGGGCGCTGGCCTTCCCGCGGCCGTGCTTGTGGGTGGGAGAGACTAGAAAACGGCCCTTTTCAGGGCCACCACACTGTTCGGAAGTTGAAAAGTGCGAAAGAGTCTGTGTTGTTGCTGCGTGTGTTGTTTGTTTGTTTCTTTCCGTTTGAGCGACGTGATGTGACTGGGAGGGGAGAAGGAAAGGAAACGTGTCATGTGGCTGGCTGTGTGTGTGTGAGAGTGGAGCTGCTTCGTTTGTGTTTGTTATTGTGTGTCTTTGTATCGATCGCGATGGAGATGGCGGGCTGTGTGTTGTTGTGCGAGAGGCGGTGATTATTTGCTTGCGTGGTTTGGCTCTGTGTGTTTGCGGCGGCGTTGGGGTTTCCGAGGCAAGGCGTGTGGGCATAGGCGGCCGGATCAGCTGTTTGTTTCGTTCGTGTCGACGGCCGTTGCGCGCGGGAGTGGAGGGCGGTGTGTCGACACGCCTCCCTTTAACAATGGTCATTATTGCTGCCGTTGTCGTTTGGAAGGCGACTGCGACCGTGCAAAATGTGTGTGTGTGTGTGTGTGTGTGTTGGGCCACACGGGCTGTGTGGACGACAAGATGGCGGACGTGCGCCGGCGGCGGCTGTGCTGTGAAAGTGCAAAGTTAAAACAACAAAACAAGGTGCGGCGAGGACGACTGAAATTTTGCTTTGGACGTAGGTTTGTGTGGTGGCCCTGAAAAGGGCCGATTGTTGTGGGCCGAGCCGGCAAAGCGCGTTGCGTGCAGGGGAGCACGCGGCGCTGCGATTGCCTGGCCTCCTTTAGGCCTTCTTCTCGGTCTTCTTTGGCAGCAGGACGGCCTGGATGTTGGGCAGGACACCACCCTGTGCGATGGTGACGCCCGACAGGAGCTTGTTGAGCTCCTCGTCGTTGCGGATGGCAAGCTGCAGGTGGCGCGGGATGATGCGCGTCTTCTTGTTGTCGCGGGCCGCGTTTCCGGCCAGCTCGAGCACCTCAGCCGCGAGGTACTCCATGACGGCGGCGAGGTAGACGGGCGCCCCGGCGCCGACGCGCTCTGCGTAGTTTCCCTTGCGCAGGAGGCGGTGGATTCTGCCGACCGGGAACTGGAGCCCAGCCCTGCTTGAGCGGGACTTTGACTTGCCCTTGACTTTGCCTCCCTTTCCGCGTCCGGACATGGCGATGGGCTAGCGACGGTGCACACGAAACGGAAACGAAAACGACCGGTGCGAGCGGCAGCGAGTCGAGCAGCGGAGTGCGTGCCGGCGCAGCCGGGGTGGGGGTGCTTTATGGGCTCGGGTGCGGCGGCCGGTTGCGCGCGCGCCCCATTGGTCGGCGGCCGCAACAGGGCGAGCTGGTAAAGGTGCGGCGGCGGCTGGCGGCGGGTGCCACTGTGTGGGGAGACGCTGACTAGAGCGGAGCGCTTGCTACTGGTGTTGCTGCTGCCGTACGTTGGTTCGAGATGCCGCCCAAGACTAGCGGGAAGGCCGCCAAGAAGGCTGGCAAGGCGCAGAAGAACATTTCGAAGGGCGACAAGAAGAAGAAGCGCAAGAGGAAGGAGAGCTATGCCATCTACATCTACAAGGTGCTGAAGCAGGTGCACCCTGACACGGGCATCTCGTCGAAGGCGATGAGCATCATGAACAGCTTCGTGAACGACATTTTCGAGCGCATTGCGGCCGAGGCTTCTCGCCTGGCGCACTACAACAAGCGCTCGACCATCACGTCCCGCGAGATCCAGACCGCTGTGCGGCTGTTGCTGCCTGGCGAGCTGGCCAAGCACGCCGTGAGCGAGGGCACGAAGGCGGTGACCAAGTACACGAGCTCCAAGTAAGGAGGTGGCTCTGGAATGGAAGGAAGGATGGAGAAGGCTCCTCCGTTGCGAGAGCGGCAAAACGGCCCTTTTCAGGGCCACCAACTTGCCTTTTGCGGGAAGGGCGGAATTGTTGTTGTTGTTGTTTGTGTGGACGGCTGTGATGTATGTGTGCATTTTGATTGTGGGTGGGGGGGCGCGTCAAAGCGTGTTGCGGGGTACGGCCACGAGGTTGGTCGCCGTGGCGTGGAATGGTGGCACGCCTCGTTGGAGTGGTTTTGACCCATTGGTGTTGGGGTGTGTGTGTGTGTGTGTGTTACCTGTCTGCGAGGGGGGGACAGTGCGATCGGCGACTTTTGTGTCACCGTAACGACGGCCGTTTGCGGGTTTGTTTTTTTTTGCACATCATACATGGCGAGGGTGAAATGTGAAATGTTTTTTGTTGTTTGGTTTGTTTTTTGCCGCCCACTATTCCCTTTGCTGTACGCCGAGTTTTTGACAATGGTGCGACGTAACTGCAGCGTGGAGGTGTGTGAGTGACGTTGAAATGAACGTGCCATTAAGACGCATTGTTGTTGTATTGTACTGTACGTGTACGGCGACACGCACGATGATGTACCATTCGACTCTGATTTCTGATAGCCGTGTCTGACTGATTGCGTACGACGCACGCACACCGATGTCGTCATTCAAGATGCACGCGTGTCCAGTGCAGTACAGTAAGCGCGACGCTAGACGACGACGGCGGCGGCGGCGGCGGTCGTTTGTTTGGCGAATGTCTGTACACGTGTTTGTCTGTGTCCATCCGGTATGTATTTGTTTGTTTGAAAGTGTTTTGTGTGTCGGTGACGTGGTCCGATCCGTCGCCCCCTGAGTAACTGTCGATCGGCGCGATAGACCGGCGTCACGCAACTGAACCGAAGTCTTGGGCACACCCGTCATACTGTTGTACACCGTCGCGCTGAGAACGGTAACGAAGGGTTGACTTTGATCGGTCGAATGTCTGGGCAGAACGTGAGGAATGAGGCAAGAGTGCAAGGAGGGGGGGCAAAAGAGAGAGGAAGGGAAAAAGGGGAGAAACGCATTCGTAGAGCAACGGAACGTTCCCGTGTCGGAGGCGTATTGGAGCCGCACTGAAAATGCGTTTAACGGCGGCGCGGCTGCAAGTGTCTGCCGTGGTGAACGTTACCTTTGACGGCTGCATTGGGCTTTGCCTTTGCTTTCGCTTTCGCTTTCCCGGATGTACGTAACGTTTGTTGATATGGTTCTGAGGAAGAGTGTATGACAGTGCCGTGCCGTCCATGTTCGTGTGCCCTCCCATTGTGTGTATGCTATTGTCTGTGTACTTGAATGATGTATGTAGGTGTTAGTGGACATGTTTTACCAGTGGGGGGAAATGGATCGTCGATAGTTGCCGTCACTCTGTCACGGTCGAGATGACGCACCCTCCGTACAGAAAGGTGTCGAGAAAGTGAGTGTGTGCGTCCGTGAATTGGCAGTGTTTGGAGGTGGGCGTGCCCTGCATGTGGCCCGGAAGGCTGTTCGTTTGGCGGTAGTGTTGTGTGGACAGGGGAGGGGCATGCGTAACGCTGCTGGCATGGCATGGCATTTCGGGAGATGGGAGGGGGCAAACGAGGAGCGGCGGCCAAAGAGAGGCGGGACGGGGAGGGGCGCGGTGTGGGTGGCTTGCGCCTGTGCTCGGCGTTGTGGTTTGTGCAAAAGAGGAGGAGAAAAACAATGAGTTGCCAGGGAGGGGAGCGGTGTTGTGTTGTGGTTGTCGTGGTGTAGCCGCAGACGCGGCTGTCAGTGAACGTGGCGAGACGGACGGATGCGCGGAGGGGCGGGGGCGGCGCATTTCGCCGGTGCCGTGCCGTGCCTGAAAGCCGCGTGGTCGCTGTGTTGTTGGTGGCGTGGGGGCGAGGAGAGTACCGTACGGGTGTGCTTGTGCGCCGGAAATGGCACACTGCGCCTGCCCGTCTTGGAGGCTGATGGCTGTGGTGTGGAAATGGGGCGCGGTGATGTTGAAGCAGTTGAAGAACAGAAAAGAAACCAAGAAAACGGAAGGCGTGATGCGGCGGTGGTGGTGGTGGTGAGAGCGGGAAAAACAAAACAAAAAAAAAGAAGGAAAAACAACAAGAAACAAAAAAGAAAACAAAAGGTCTATCAATATTAGAATGTAAATGGAAATGGAAATGGACCCAGGTATAACCTCCCTGCACAAGTAGCAGAGGGTCCGATGATAATAAAAATGTGCCAGAATGTTAACGTCCCTACAAAACAAACCCAACGATAATATGAATGAAAGAATGAACCGTATGTAACATTGCAACAGACATAATGAAACCTGATAAATTGTATAAGGGCAGCAGCGTTGACCTTTGGCCCTGTATCCAGAATAAAAAGAGCCAAAGATCGTTACCCCAATGAAAAAGACACTGAAACACGTATGTAACATAGCAGCGATGGCGAGACATTGTAGCGTCTGTGACCAGAGAGTTTGCGCTGGACCGCGCGAGTGTTGCGAGCGGTTCTCAGTCAGTCAGTCAGTCAGTCAGTCAGTCGTTGCGAGTCTGTAGGTCTGTCTAGTTGAGGGCTGTACTCTGTCAGTAGTCGTCGCGTGCAGTACGCTAATAGTCGTCATGCAGAGCGGTCGGTCAGTAGTAGCAGCCGAGTGCGGTTGTGTGATGTAGGCGGTCGGCAACACTGGTCAAGATGGTGAATAAGGTATACTGTTAATTAATATAATCATTAGATAATGAACAATTTTATTTATTGTAATTATTCTCCAACAAGTTCCCCAATACTAATTTTTATTTCAAAAGCATTTTTCAAACATTTAATTGTTTATTGAACTAAAGAGTTCGTTGCACTTCACATTTCATTCCACGTCTTTGAAGAAAGATTGCACTAAAATCACAACAAAAAGAGAATATTATTATTTGCAATGCAGTTCCTCCAAGCGCTGCGCAACAAACAAGAGCAGAAATGTTGTGACATCCATTTATTCCGAGGTAAGACTTTTAATTCTGATTGTTTTGCACAGGGCCAAAGACCGATAGTTCGGTTTAATCGAAGTTTCTTGTCACTGAACGGACTTTAAATGTTGTGAAGAATTTATATTTGAGTCAGATTGCGAAATTCACATGTTTGTTGCCATTTTCAATACCTCTCATTGTGGGCGAGGTTACAATTAGCGCAATGTCCATTAGCATCCGTAAATAACATTGTCCATTATTTTAAATTTTGCGGGGAGGTTACAACACACAAAAAAAAACAAAAAAAAATTGCATTTGTATCCGCTCCTCAATTGTAGATACCCCTTACACAGCTGTGTGCAATGAATGAGTGCTGGCTGGTAATTAATTGCACTCCTTGGAGGGAAATGCCATAGGAAGTAGTCTTTAAAAAGTGAATGTTTTTCGTTAAAAGACAAAAGTTACGTTAGAAAAAAGTAATAGTGGGGCTTTTGTTGTTGAACAAAATAAGTACAATGAACATACGTTATCAGATTTGCGCAAAATGCAGCTTCACACTACCTTTTGATTATAACACAATATACTATACATCGTCCCGAACCGTGACCAGAGTCGCGAGACGAGCAGAGCACGCCGCCGACGCCCGCTCAGTACAACCGTCCACCCGCTACTACTGTCGACCGACTACTACCTCTCCCGACTCGCGCTACAATATATATAACAACTGTTCCTGGCGACCCGGTGCGTGCCACTACTGTCGTCTGGCGCGGTCCAAGCGCCGACTAGCAACGATAAATAACTCTCTGGTCAGACAGAGATGCTGTCATGCCTCGCCATCGCTCTGGTAATGAATACATACGTGTTGCAGCGTGCGTACCACCGGAACACGCAGTGGCGGAGCCAAAGACTGTGTTGTCGAGGTCGAGTGCGAGCGGGAAGAGAGGCAGCGTCGGCACGGAGATGCAAGCGAGCGCGAGACGCACGGGGGCTGCGGCGTGGCGCGTTTGCGGTCGGCGCCTTTGGTGGCAACGGCCGGGACAAGCAGCGGTGTATGGTGTGGTGCGGGGCGGACAGGGGCGGCGGTGGACGGGGAGGAGGCGGCGCGACGACGGCATGGGGGCGAAAACGGGACGGGGGACGGGGGACGGCGGATGTTGAGAGGCGTCACGCGCGGACAGGACGCAGACACAGAGACACACAGATTGGAAAGGGAGGGTGCGCGGTAATAGTTGGGAATGTGCGTACCGTGCGGGATGGGAGTGGGCGAGGAACACGGTCGTGGCCCCTGTTTTGGGTGCGTGTGATGACGTCGGTGTGTTGTGGGAAGGGAAGGTGCTGTGGCGGCGGCGCGTAATGGGCGTAGGCCGAAAAGAGAAAGGAACGTCGGCAGTGTGTTGGCAAGCGTCGGTTCGACTGCGACGTTGATGGGCAGGGCAGGGCAAGGTTAATGGTGGTAGGAGTAGGCGTGTGGGCGCAAAAAAATCTGCCGCTGCAGGCGGTGCCGTAACCGCCATGGCGGGAAGGAGAGAGGGCCAAAGAAAGAAAGAAAGAAAGAAAGAAAGAAAGAAAGAAAGAAAGAAGAAAACAAAAAAAAAAAAAAGAAGGAGGGGGGGGGGGGGGCGAAAGTGGAGAGGCGGTGGTGTGAGAAGGGCGGGGGCGGAAGGAAGGCAGGAAGGACAAGAGGCGAGGCGACGGCTTGCTTTGTGTATCGGTCGGTCTCTGGCTATGCTTCGTTTTCTGCAGCAGGGTCGGTGCGCGGCGTGGCTCGCGGCAGTGGGAACGCCTGGCGGCTGGACGGCCAGCAATGCGGTTGGATGGGCGGCCACAGCACCGCACCTGTGCCCGAGGAGGAGACGCTGGCGGCGGGCCCTGAGGTGAGGCCGGCTCGGCTGGGGCTGGGGCTGGGGCTGTGGATGTGTAGGTGTGCGCCGCTGCTGCAACAACGAGTAAAACGCGAGAAGAAGGGATGGCGGTAGAGAGGAAAAAAAAAAAAAAAAAAAAAAGGTCGTGTTGTGTTGATGCGCAGGCAGACGCGTACAGAGAGACGAGCCCGGTCTGCAGCAGGGTGTGGCCGTGCCGAGTGCAGAGCAGCGGCGGCTCGGTTCGGTTCGGCCCGGCCCGGCGGGCCGCGCTGTTGTCGCGGACGTGAGCGCCCCCTGGCGGGTGGCCGGAGGCGGCGCGGCGTGTTGGACGTGTGGCTGGTGGCAGTGCACAATTTGCGAGTGGCTGGCGGTGTGGTGTGGCGGTTGGCGCGTCGGGCGGCGGAGAGAGAGAGGGAGGAGGAGAGGTATGTGTTGCGGGCGCCCTTTGCTGCGCTGCGTCGTTGCGTGTGCCGTACAGGGCGGGCGCTTGTCGACTGTGGGGCCGGTGTGGCGAATTGGCGTGAAACGGCTGCCGAGAGGTGTGTGGTAGCGAGCCGGTCGGTGTCAGTGCGAAGGGGAATGTGCGTGCGTTTGGCGGTTTCGGTGTGCTTTTTGCGGCGTGAGAGTGGGAATTAGTGGGGCCGGCTGTTGTGTTGGTTCCTTGTGTCTTGTGTCGCGTAGCTTGATGGCAACGTGGAAGGACGCCGGTTTCGTTTCGAGCCGTGCGTGTGGTTGTCGACGTTGACTGGTTGGCGTGTGGCGATGCACGTGCATGTGTGGGTCGCGAGTGCGTTTTTGGCTGGCTCTGTGTGTGTGTGTGTGTGTGTGTGTGTGTTTTGGGGGGGGAAGGGGGAGGCGGTGGTGAAAGTGCAGTCGTTGCCACGGGCGTCGTCGGGTGGGGCTGGGGCTGTGCGTCGTTGGCGGAAAGGTGGTAGGTTGCGCGTAAGCGAGCCCGTCGTTGACGGTGTCGCGTGAGTTGTGAATCGAGTGGGGCGCGGGGCGCGGGACAGGAGCAGCGTGCCGCTGCGTCGTGGTCGTCAGCAGAGGCTGTGCGTGTGCTTGTCCTTTTTGTGGGCGGTTCGTGCGAGGCGTTTTTGTTTTGTGTTGCCCTAGTTGTTAGTTTATTTTGTTTGTGTTTGTTATTGTGAGACGACGACTGGTTGGTGGCGTGCGCGCGAAGCGGCGGTGTGCGCTTCCCGTGTCGTTTGTGTTTTTTTTTGTTTGTTTTTGTTTTTTGCACTGGGCCCCGGGGGGGGGGGGGTGGGTGCGTGTGTGTCGATTGCCGGCTGGCGAAAGGAAAGGTGCGCCATCGGCGGGGTGGGTCGCCGGCACAAGTAGAGGCGGCGGCGTTGTTGCTGTTGTTGTTGTGTGGTGTTTGTTTTGTTCGGCTGTGTCGGCGAGCTGTGGTGCGGTGCGTGTGAATGGTGGTGCAAAAGTGCTGGCGTTGGGGCTGCGACTGCGACGGCGGCGAGCCGCGGGCGCGCCATTGATAGTGATGTTGTGAACAGCGGCTGTGTACGGTAGTGGTGTTGTTGTAGCACGACGTGCATCCGGGCCGGCGCGGAAAGCGCAGTTGCGGGCGGTTGCCCTTCGGTGCCAGCCATGTCGCGTGAGCGGCGGGTTGCTCTGGTGTCGACACGTGGTGCTCTGGGTTGTCGTGTGGTGCCCTTTGGCCGGTGGGGGTGGTTCGCGTGTGTCTCGTTCGCGCTCGGTATCTGGTCGTGGTCGTGCTGCTCCCCCGTCTGTCGGCGGTTTTCGACGTCGTCTGTACGTTTTTGTTCGTTTGCGGCGTGCCTGCCGACGTCGTCCCGTCGCGACCTTTCAACCGAAAGTGTGGCGCCCGAAGGTGAACGAACGTAACCCTGACCTCGGCGCTTTACGCTGAGCCGAGCGAACCGAACCTAACCTGTGGTGTGGCGAGGTGAGCTCAGCCTGTGGAGCCCCTAACGTCTACGTAAAGGTAAGCTGTCCGGCTCACGCCTCACGTTTGAACGCTTTTTGAACCTACGTTTGACGCTTCTTAACCTAGCACTGACCCCTTAACCTAACGTGTAACCTAACCGAACCTAACCTAACCTAACCTAACCTAACCTAACCTAACCTCTGACGCCTGACGTGTTTGAATGCTTAACCTAAGTTTGACGCTTAACCTAACCCAAGTCCCCTTAACCTAACCCACGTCCACCTAACCTAACCTAACCTAACCTAGACGTGTACACGTAATGTGTAACGCGTAACGTGTAAGGTCGGCTGTCGTGTGTGCTGACGGCAGATTGGGTTGGTCTGTAGATTCGGATTGCGGTTTGCCTCGGTCGAGGGGTTGGGTCGGAAGCGGCGAGGGGCGGCGGCGCCTGTTGCGCAGGCGGCGTCCGTTTGCGGCGGGCAATTGTTGAGAAACGGCTGTGAATGTTGGCGGGCGAGAGGAGGAGGACGGCGCGCGATGTGGCCCGACGGCTGCGGGCCGATCGGGAAACGGCGGGAGGGCGACGGAAGGCGATGGGGCGGCGGAGGCGCGTTTGCACGGCCGTCATCGCCGCACGCCTCGGCTTGTGTGGCTGTGGCGCCGGCCGCGCTGGCCGGGCTGCCGCGGCGACGGTGTGGGAGTTTTGCCGAAGGTTTGGCCATTGTGGCGGGTCGTCGGCTGGGGCTGTGGGGGCGGCATTTGGGCGGGGGCGGCGATTCTCGGCGGGCCGACCCAGGCTGTAGCGCGCGGTAGCTGCAGTTTGGCCGTGGTTTGCGGCGCTGCCGTGGCGACTGGTTGGCGACTGTGGTGTGGCTGTGTGTAGCCCCATCCTCGGTGGTTTGAAAGGCGCGGGCGGTTGTGGCGCAGGTTTGGGGCTGCTCCGCACAGGCTGTCGGACGTTGGGCGGTAGCAAGCGCGGGAGGCGCGGCGCGGCGGCGCGCAGAGTGGCGGCCGCTCTCTCGGCCGTCCGCGCCCGCCCGCGACACTGGCTGGGCCCTTGTGATTCTCTGCTCTGCTGTGCTGTGCTTGCGTGCCTGCCGTCCCGCTCGCTCTCGCTCTCGCTCTCGCTGTGTGTTAGGCGCGTCGTCGAAATGGCAGATCAGGCGGCTACGAACGAGACTGCTGCGGCACCCGCCGCCACCGGCACTACGAAGAAGGCCAAGTCTGCGTCGTCTGCGAAGAAGCCGCGCGCCAAGCCTGCGCACCCGCGCACCTCTGAGATGGTGACGGCCGCCATCAAGAGTCTGAAGGAGCGCGGCGGGTCGTCGCTGCAGGCGATCAAGAAGTACATAGCCGCGCACTACAAGCTGGACGCGGAGAAGCTGGCGCCGTTTATCAAGAAGTACCTCAAGTCGGCCGTCGTGGCGGGCGAGCTGGTGCAGACGAAGGGGAAGGGCGCGTCCGGCTCGTTCAAGCTTGCCGGCGCCGGCGGCGGGGGGGCGGCCGAGGGCGGCAAGGCTCGTGCTGGCGGTGCCAAGAAGAAGCGCGCCGCTCCGGCCAGCAAGGAGAAGAAGGGCGCCCGTGCGGCCGGCGCAAAGAAGGCTGGTGGCGTGAAGGCGGCGACCGGTCGGAAGGCGGGCGCCGCCAAGAAGGCGTCTGCGGCGTCGGCCGCTCCCGCGGGTGCGAAGAAGGCGGCTGCGGCCAAGCCGGCCAAGGCCAAGTCGCCGTCGAAGGCGAAGAAGGCCGCCAAGGTTCCGACGAAGAAGCCGAAGGCGCCGCGCCCGAAGAAGGCGACGACGCCGTCTAAGGCGAAGGCTTCGCCCAAGAAGAAGAAGTAGAGTAGAGGAGAAAGAGATGGGAAAGGAAGGGTTTGGCGCTTGACTCCGTCGTCCCCACCGCCCGTCGTCGTCTAGTGGCGCGCAAGAGACGCGCGGCCCAAAACGGCCCTTCTCAGGGCCATCAAAGCACGTCGGGGAAGGTTTTGATTGTCGTGTTGCGTTTGGTGTGGGTGTGTGTCTGTCTGTCTGGCGTTTCTGTATGCCCGTGGGGATGCTGTTTGCGTGCCGTGGTGGTTGGATTGCGGGGGTCGGTGGCGGGTGTGGGCGGCGGTAGCGGTAAGCGGTGTTGTTGCTGATGTCGTGGTTGATTGTCGCCGTGTTTGTTTTGTGGCGGCGGCCGACGGTTGGTTTTCTGTCACGTTGTTTTGTTTGAATACGTTGGTTGGCTTGCCTGCGTTCGTTCTTCTCGGATGTCTGTCGTGTCTGGTCTTTGTTTTGTTCCTTTGTGTGTGTGTTATGTTTTGCAACGGGGGGCACGTTGAGATGTGGGAAGGAGTCGGCGGGGGATTTCGGTGGCGTGTAGAGCGAGCGAGCGAGCCTGCCTGGCCGTTGGCCGTCGGAGTGGAGTGCGGGTTTTTTTTGTTTTTGATTTCGAAAAACGAAAGCGGCGGCCGGCCAGCCACCCGTGCGGTGTGACGTCGGCCGTTGGGTATTGTGCGCTTTGAGCGCCGGGGAGGGATGATGTGTGATTGTTGCGCGCTGCTAGCAGGCAGGCAGAGTGAGCGGGTGTGGCGGACGGACGGGAAGTGGTGGTTTTTGTTTTTTGGGTTGCGGGGCGAGAGGCAGGCGACCGACAAAGTTTGCTCGCGACGGAGAGATGTTAGTGGCCCTGAAAAGGGCCGTTTTTGTTTGTGCGGTGCGGTGCCGCGGCGCGGTTTAGGCGCGCTCGCCGCGGATGCGGCGCGCGAGCTGGATGTCCTTGGGCATGATGGTGACGCGCTTGGCGTGGATGGCGCACAGGTTGGTGTCTTCGAAGAGGCCGACGAGGTAGGCCTCGCTGGCCTCCTGCAGGGCCATGACTGCGGAGCTCTGGAAGCGCAGGTCGGTCTTGAAGTCCTGGGCGATCTCGCGCACTAGGCGCTGGAATGGCAGCTTGCGGATGAGCAGCTCTGTGCTCTTCTGGTAGCGCCTGATTTCTCGCAGGGCGACGGTGCCCGGCCTGTAGCGGTGGGGCTTCTTGACGCCTCCGGTGGCGGGCGCGCTCTTCCTCGCCGCCTTGGTGGCGAGCTGTTTGCGCGGCGCCTTTCCGCCGGTGGACTTGCGGGCCGTTTGCTTTGTGCGGGCCATGGCGGTAGCGGTAGCGGTAGCGGAGCGGCGTGCGTGGAGGTTAGGTGCGGCGCGGCGTCCGGTGCTGCCTTGACAACGGGCCCGCGCGCCTCCGTGCTGCGCTTATATGCCCTCGGTTGCGCGTGGTGGGGGGAGGGCGGGCCAGAGTCTATATAGGGGGGCGGCGGGCGCGCTGGGCGCAGACCGTAGCCGACTCGCGAGACGCTGCAGCTGCTGTTTGTGCACGTTTTGCTTTGCCCGAGGAAGGAAGGATGACAGGCCGCGGCAAGGGAGGAAAGGGGCTCGGCAAGGGCGGCGCCAAGCGGCACCGCAAGGTGTTGCGCGACAACATCCAGGGCATCACGAAGCCCGCCATCCGCCGCCTGGCTCGCAGGGGCGGCGTGAAGCGCATCTCTGGTCTGATCTACGAGGAGACCCGCGGGGTGCTGAAGGTGTTCCTGGAGAACGTGATCCGCGACGCGGTGACGTACACTGAGCACGCCAAGCGCAAGACTGTGACGGCCATGGACGTGGTGTACGCCCTGAAGAGGCAGGGGCGCACCCTGTACGGTTTCGGCGGTTAGGCTGCGTCGCAGCGGGCGCTGGCCTTCCCGCGGCCGTGCTTGTGGGTGGGAGAGACTAGAAAACGGCCCTTTTCAGGGCCACCACACTGTTCGGAAGTTGAAAAGTGCGAAAGAGTCTGTGTTGTTGCTGCGTGTGTTGTTTGTTTGTTTCTTTCCGTTTGAGCGACGTGATGTGACTGGGAGGGGAGAAGGAAAGGAAACGTGTCATGTGGCTGGCTGTGTGTGTGTGAGAGTGGAGCTGCTTCGTTTGTGTTTGTTATTGTGTGTCTTTGTATCGATCGCGATGGAGATGGCGGGCTGTGTGTTGTTGTGCGAGAGGCGGTGATTATTTGCTTGCGTGGTTTGGCTCTGTGTGTTTGCGGCGGCGTTGGGGTTTCCGAGGCAAGGCGTGTGGGCATAGGCGGCCGGATCAGCTGTTTGTTTCGTTCGTGTCGACGGCCGTTGCGCGCGGGAGTGGAGGGCGGTGTGTCGACACGCCTCCCTTTAACAATGGTCATTATTGCTGCCGTTGTCGTTTGGAAGGCGACTGCGACCGTGCAAAATGTGTGTGTGTGTGTGTGTGTGTGTTGGGCCACACGGGCTGTGTGGACGACAAGATGGCGGACGTGCGCCGGCGGCGGCTGTGCTGTGAAAGTGCAAAGTTAAAACAACAAAACAAGGTGCGGCGAGGACGACTGAAATTTTGCTTTGGACGTAGGTTTGTGTGGTGGCCCTGAAAAGGGCCGATTGTTGTGGGCCGAGCCGAGCCGGCAAAGCGCGTTGCGTGCAGGGGAGCACGCGGCGCTGCGATTGCCTGGCCTCCTTTAGGCCTTCTTCTCGGTCTTCTTTGGCAGCAGGACGGCCTGGATGTTGGGCAGGACACCACCCTGTGCGATGGTGACGCCCGACAGGAGCTTGTTGAGCTCCTCGTCGTTGCGGATGGCAAGCTGCAGGTGGCGCGGGATGATGCGCGTCTTCTTGTTGTCGCGGGCCGCGTTTCCGGCCAGCTCGAGCACCTCAGCCGCGAGGTACTCCATGACGGCGGCGAGGTAGACGGGCGCCCCGGCGCCGACGCGCTCTGCGTAGTTTCCCTTGCGCAGGAGGCGGTGGATTCTGCCGACCGGGAACTGGAGCCCAGCCCTGCTTGAGCGGGACTTTGACTTGCCCTTGACTTTGCCTCCCTTTCCGCGTCCGGACATGGCGATGGGCTAGCGACGGTGCACACGAAACGGAAACGAAAACGACCGGTGCGAGCGGCAGCGAGTCGAGCAGCGGAGTGCGTGCCGGCGCAGCCGGGGTGGGGGTGCTTTATGGGCTCGGGTGCGGCGGCCGGTTGCGCGCGCGCCCCATTGGTCGGCGGCCGCAACAGGGCGAGCTGGTAAAGGTGCGGCGGCGGCTGGCGGCGGGTGCCGGCCGAGGGGTGGGGAGACGCTGACTAGAGCGGAGCGCTTGCTACTGGTGTTGCTGCCGTCGCTGTTGTGGCTCAGATGCCGCCCAGAAGAGATGGGAGGCCGAGCCGCCGCATTGTTGCCGCCGTAATGGAGCGTGTCTTTAGTGAGGCGCTCGGTTTCGGTGGCGGCAAACCACGTCGAGATGTGCAGTGCTTCCGCTGCCAGCAGTTTGGCCACGTGGCTAAATACTGCCGGCGGAACCAAGTTGCGTGCATGAAGTGCGCGGAGCCGCACGACACTCGCGACTGCACAAAGCCGCGCGACGTAGCGCCAAAGTGCGCTAACTGCGGAGGAAAGCACGTCGCGAGCTTCCGTGGCTGCAGATACATTGCTAACTGGGGTCGCGGAGGCAACAAGAAGAAAAGGAGAAAGCGACGAAAAACCCGTTCCGACCGCGGGCCAGCGCCGGCGGCAGGGACGGACCAGGAGCAGCAGGGGGCCCCTCCGCCCCCCGAAAGACGCCACCATGACGACGCTGTGCCGCACAACAAGCTTCGTGCGGCCACTGAAGCTGCAGTAGCGGACCTCAAAGCCGCATTCGCGGCAGAGAGGACCGCCCTACGAGACGAGTTGGCCGCAGCTCATCGGGAAATCCAGCGGCTGCGGGCTGAAGTGGCTTCTGCCGCCAAAGCCCTGCGGCTCACCCCACCTGCTCCAACCCCAACGGGGGGGGAGCCCACAAAAGAAATGGACGCTATGGAAACGGACCCAGATCCAGCACCGCCACCTCCCAAGAAGAAGGTGACGATGCGGATCTCCAAGGACCTGGAAGGGTTGCTTGCATTGGCCGCCTCCGAAAAGGTTGAGGCAGCCACCAAGGAAAACGCAGCCCCGATCTCCGTCTCCGTCGAAGAACAGAAGAAAGCTGTTTCACGACAGCCAACAGCCGTCCAGACCAAACCACGAGACGCCGGGAACAATCTCGCCTTCCTCCTCGAGGGGGGGAGTTCGTTCGCCGAGCCACAACGCAGTCGACACGTTGTGGCCAGAGAAGCCAAGAAGAAGTCGATATCCGAACCTATCCCGATCTCAGATCAATCCACACCCTAAGTCATACCAGAATTGTACTACCAATACAATCCTACCAACATCCAAAGAAACACTATTCACGATTCTCCTAAACCCATCATTTCGAAACCCTTATTATCCGACAGAAGGTATGGGCTCGAGCAGTCCGGCCCTTCGAATCACAAACGAGGGATACAGATATCCCATCCGACACTCCACTCGCGGCGGGTGCCACTGTGTGGGGAGACGCTGACTAGAGCGGAGCGCTTGCTACTGGTGTTGCTGCTGCCGTACGTTGGTTCGAGATGCCGCCCAAGACTAGCGGGAAGGCCGCCAAGAAGGCTGGCAAGGCGCAGAAGAACATTTCGAAGGGCGACAAGAAGAAGAAGCGCAAGAGGAAGGAGAGCTATGCCATCTACATCTACAAGGTGCTGAAGCAGGTGCACCCTGACACGGGCATCTCGTCGAAGGCGATGAGCATCATGAACAGCTTCGTGAACGACATTTTCGAGCGCATTGCGGCCGAGGCTTCTCGCCTGGCGCACTACAACAAGCGCTCGACCATCACGTCCCGCGAGATCCAGACCGCTGTGCGGCTGTTGCTGCCTGGCGAGCTGGCCAAGCACGCCGTGAGCGAGGGCACGAAGGCGGTGACCAAGTACACGAGCTCCAAGTAAGGAGGTGGCTCTGGAATGGAAGGAAGGATGGAGAAGGCTCCTCCGTTGCGAGAGCGGCAAAACGGCCCTTTTCAGGGCCACCAACTTGCCTTTTGCGGGAAGGGCGGAATTGTTGTTGTTGTTGTTTGTGTGGACGGCTGTGATGTATGTGTGCATTTTGATTGTGGGTGGGGGGGCGCGTCAAAGCGTGTTGCGGGGTACGGCCACGAGGTTGGTCGCCGTGGCGTGGAATGGTGGCACGCCTCGTTGGAGTGGTTTTGACCCATTGGTGTTGGGGTGTGTGTGTGTGTGTGTGTTACCTGTCTGCGAGGGGGGGACAGTGCGATCGGCGACTTTTGTGTCACCGTAACGACGGCCGTTTGCGGGTTTGTTTTTTTTTGCACATCATACATGGCGAGGGTGAAATGTGAAATGTTTTTTGTTGTTTGGTTTGTTTTTTGCCGCCCACTATTCCCTTTGCTGTACGCCGAGTTTTTGACAATGGTGCGACGTAACTGCAGCGTGGAGGTGTGTGAGTGACGTTGAAATGAACGTGCCATTAAGACGCATTGTTGTTGTATTGTACTGTACGTGTACGGCGACACGCACGATGATGTACCATTCGACTCTGATTTCTGATAGCCGTGTCTGACTGATTGCGTACGACGCACGCACACCGATGTCGTCATTCAAGATGCACGCGTGTCCAGTGCAGTACAGTAAGCGCGACGCTAGACGACGACGGCGGCGGCGGCGGCGGTCGTTTGTTTGGCGAATGTCTGTACACGTGTTTGTCTGTGTCCATCCGGTATGTATTTGTTTGTTTGAAAGTGTTTTGTGTGTCGGTGACGTGGTCCGATCCGTCGCCCCCTGAGTAACTGTCGATCGGCGCGATAGACCGGCGTCACGCAACTGAACCGAAGTCTTGGGCACACCCGTCATACTGTTGTACACCGTCGCGCTGAGAACGGTAACGAAGGGTTGACTTTGATCGGTCGAATGTCTGGGCAGAACGTGAGGAATGAGGCAAGAGTGCAAGGAGGGGGGGCAAAAGAGAGAGGAAGGGAAAAAGGGGAGAAACGCATTCGTAGAGCAACGGAACGTTCCCGTGTCGGAGGCGTATTGGAGCCGCACTGAAAATGCGTTTAACGGCGGCGCGGCTGCAAGTGTCTGCCGTGGTGAACGTTACCTTTGACGGCTGCATTGGGCTTTGCCTTTGCTTTCGCTTTCGCTTTCCCGGATGTACGTAACGTTTGTTGATATGGTTCTGAGGAAGAGTGTATGACAGTGCCGTGCCGTCCATGTTCGTGTGCCCTCCCATTGTGTGTATGCTATTGTCTGTGTACTTGAATGATGTATGTAGGTGTTAGTGGACATGTTTTACCAGTGGGGGGAAATGGATCGTCGATAGTTGCCGTCACTCTGTCACGGTCGAGATGACGCACCCTCCGTACAGAAAGGTGTCGAGAAAGTGAGTGTGTGCGTCCGTGAATTGGCAGTGTTTGGAGGTGGGCGTGCCCTGCATGTGGCCCGGAAGGCTGTTCGTTTGGCGGTAGTGTTGTGTGGACAGGGGAGGGGCATGCGTAACGCTGCTGGCATGGCATGGCATTTCGGGAGATGGGAGGGGGCAAACGAGGAGCGGCGGCCAAAGAGAGGCGGGACGGGGAGGGGCGCGGTGTGGGTGGCTTGCGCCTGTGCTCGGCGTTGTGGTTTGTGCAAAAGAGGAGGAGAAAAACAATGAGTTGCCAGGGAGGGGAGCGGTGTTGTGTTGTGGTTGTCGTGGTGTAGCCGCAGACGCGGCTGTCAGTGAACGTGGCGAGACGGACGGATGCGCGGAGGGGCGGGGGCGGCGCATTTCGCCGGTGCCGTGCCGTGCCTGAAAGCCGCGTGGTCGCTGTGTTGTTGGTGGCGTGGGGGCGAGGAGAGTACCGTACGGGTGTGCTTGTGCGCCGGAAATGGCACACTGCGCCTGCCCGTCTTGGAGGCTGATGGCTGTGGTGTGGAAATGGGGCGCGGTGATGTTGAAGCAGTTGAAGAACAGAAAAGAAACCAAGAAAACGGAAGGCGTGATGCGGCGGTGGTGGTGGTGGTGAGAGCGGGAAAAACAAAACAAAAAAAAAGAAGGAAAAACAACAAGAAACAAAAAAGAAAACAAAAGGTCTATCAATATTAGAATGTAAATGGAAATGGAAATGGACCCAGGTATAACCTCCCTGCACAAGTAGCAGAGGGTCCGATGATAATAAAAATGTGCCAGAATGTTAACGTCCCTACAAAACAAACCCAACGATAATATGAATGAAAGAATGAACCGTATGTAACATTGCAACAGACATAATGAAACCTGATAAATTGTATAAGGGCAGCAGCGTTGACCTTTGGCCCTGTATCCAGAATAAAAAGAGCCAAAGATCGTTACCCCAATGAAAAAGACACTGAAACACGTATGTAACATAGCAGCGATGGCGAGACATTGTAGCGTCTGTGACCAGAGAGTTTGCGCTGGACCGCGCGAGTGTTGCGAGCGGTTCTCAGTCAGTCAGTCAGTCAGTCAGTCAGTCGTTGCGAGTCTGTAGGTCTGTCTAGTTGAGGGCTGTACTCTGTCAGTAGTCGTCGCGTGCAGTACGCTAATAGTCGTCATGCAGAGCGGTCGGTCAGTAGTAGCAGCCGAGTGCGGTTGTGTGATGTAGGCGGTCGGCAACACTGGTCAAGATGGTGAATAAGGTATACTGTTAATTAATATAATCATTAGATAATGAACAATTTTATTTATTGTAATTATTCTCCAACAAGTTCCCCAATACTAATTTTTATTTCAAAAGCATTTTTCAAACATTTAATTGTTTATTGAACTAAAGAGTTCGTTGCACTTCACATTTCATTCCACGTCTTTGAAGAAAGATTGCACTAAAATCACAACAAAAAGAGAATATTATTATTTGCAATGCAGTTCCTCCAAGCGCTGCGCAACAAACAAGAGCAGAAATGTTGTGACATCCATTTATTCCGAGGTAAGACTTTTAATTCTGATTGTTTTGCACAGGGCCAAAGACCGATAGTTCGGTTTAATCGAAGTTTCTTGTCACTGAACGGACTTTAAATGTTGTGAAGAATTTATATTTGAGTCAGATTGCGAAATTCACATGTTTGTTGCCATTTTCAATACCTCTCATTGTGGGCGAGGTTACAATTAGCGCAATGTCCATTAGCATCCGTAAATAACATTGTCCATTATTTTAAATTTTGCGGGGAGGTTACAACACACAAAAAAAAACAAAAAAAAATTGCATTTGTATCCGCTCCTCAATTGTAGATACCCCTTACACAGCTGTGTGCAATGAATGAGTGCTGGCTGGTAATTAATTGCACTCCTTGGAGGGAAATGCCATAGGAAGTAGTCTTTAAAAAGTGAATGTTTTTCGTTAAAAGACAAAAGTTACGTTAGAAAAAAGTAATAGTGGGGCTTTTGTTGTTGAACAAAATAAGTACAATGAACATACGTTATCAGATTTGCGCAAAATGCAGCTTCACACTACCTTTTGATTATAACACAATATACTATACATCGTCCCGAACCGTGACCAGAGTCGCGAGACGAGCAGAGCACGCCGCCGACGCCCGCTCAGTACAACCGTCCACCCGCTACTACTGTCGACCGACTACTACCTCTCCCGACTCGCGCTACAATATATATAACAACTGTTCCTGGCGACCCGGTGCGTGCCACTACTGTCGTCTGGCGCGGTCCAAGCGCCGACTAGCAACGATAAATAACTCTCTGGTCAGACAGAGATGCTGTCATGCCTCGCCATCGCTCTGGTAATGAATACATACGTGTTGCAGCGTGCGTACCACCGGAACACGCAGTGGCGGAGCCAAAGACTGTGTTGTCGAGGTCGAGTGCGAGCGGGAAGAGAGGCAGCGTCGGCACGGAGATGCAAGCGAGCGCGAGACGCACGGGGGCTGCGGCGTGGCGCGTTTGCGGTCGGCGCCTTTGGTGGCAACGGCCGGGACAAGCAGCGGTGTATGGTGTGGTGCGGGGCGGACAGGGGCGGCGGTGGACGGGGAGGAGGCGGCGCGACGACGGCATGGGGGCGAAAACGGGACGGGGGACGGGGGACGGCGGATGTTGAGAGGCGTCACGCGCGGACAGGACGCAGACACAGAGACACACAGATTGGAAAGGGAGGGTGCGCGGTAATAGTTGGGAATGTGCGTACCGTGCGGGATGGGAGTGGGCGAGGAACACGGTCGTGGCCCCTGTTTTGGGTGCGTGTGATGACGTCGGTGTGTTGTGGGAAGGGAAGGTGCTGTGGCGGCGGCGCGTAATGGGCGTAGGCCGAAAAGAGAAAGGAACGTCGGCAGTGTGTTGGCAAGCGTCGGTTCGACTGCGACGTTGATGGGCAGGGCAGGGCAAGGTTAATGGTGGTAGGAGTAGGCGTGTGGGCGCAAAAAAATCTGCCGCTGCAGGCGGTGCCGTAACCGCCATGGCGGGAAGGAGAGAGGGCCAAAGAAAGAAAGAAAGAAAGAAAGAAAGAAAGAAAGAAAGAAAGAAGAAAACAAAAAAAAAAAAAAGAAGGAGGGGGGGGGGGGGCGAAAGTGGAGAGGCGGTGGTGTGAGAAGGGCGGGGGCGGAAGGAAGGCAGGAAGGACAAGAGGCGAGGCGACGGCTTGCTTTGTGTATCGGTCGGTCTCTGGCTATGCTTCGTTTTCTGCAGCAGGGTCGGTGCGCGGCGTGGCTCGCGGCAGTGGGAACGCCTGGCGGCTGGACGGCCAGCAATGCGGTTGGATGGGCGGCCACAGCACCGCACCTGTGCCCGAGGAGGAGACGCTGGCGGCGGGCCCTGAGGTGAGGCCGGCTCGGCTGGGGCTGGGGCTGGGGCTGTGGATGTGTAGGTGTGCGCCGCTGCTGCAACAACGAGTAAAACGCGAGAAGAAGGGATGGCGGTAGAGAGGAAAAAAAAAAAAAAAAAAAAAAGGTCGTGTTGTGTTGATGCGCAGGCAGACGCGTACAGAGAGACGAGCCCGGTCTGCAGCAGGGTGTGGCCGTGCCGAGTGCAGAGCAGCGGCGGCTCGGTTCGGTTCGGCCCGGCCCGGCGGGCCGCGCTGTTGTCGCGGACGTGAGCGCCCCCTGGCGGGTGGCCGGAGGCGGCGCGGCGTGTTGGACGTGTGGCTGGTGGCAGTGCACAATTTGCGAGTGGCTGGCGGTGTGGTGTGGCGGTTGGCGCGTCGGGCGGCGGAGAGAGAGAGGGAGGAGGAGAGGTATGTGTTGCGGGCGCCCTTTGCTGCGCTGCGTCGTTGCGTGTGCCGTACAGGGCGGGCGCTTGTCGACTGTGGGGCCGGTGTGGCGAATTGGCGTGAAACGGCTGCCGAGAGGTGTGTGGTAGCGAGCCGGTCGGTGTCAGTGCGAAGGGGAATGTGCGTGCGTTTGGCGGTTTCGGTGTGCTTTTTGCGGCGTGAGAGTGGGAATTAGTGGGGCCGGCTGTTGTGTTGGTTCCTTGTGTCTTGTGTCGCGTAGCTTGATGGCAACGTGGAAGGACGCCGGTTTCGTTTCGAGCCGTGCGTGTGGTTGTCGACGTTGACTGGTTGGCGTGTGGCGATGCACGTGCATGTGTGGGTCGCGAGTGCGTTTTTGGCTGGCTCTGTGTGTGTGTGTGTGTGTGTGTGTTTTGGGGGGGGAAGGGGGAGGCGGTGGTGAAAGTGCAGTCGTTGCCACGGGCGTCGTCGGGTGGGGCTGGGGCTGTGCGTCGTTGGCGGAAAGGTGGTAGGTTGCGCGTAAGCGAGCCCGTCGTTGACGGTGTCGCGTGAGTTGTGAATCGAGTGGGGCGCGGGGCGCGGGACAGGAGCAGCGTGCCGCTGCGTCGTGGTCGTCAGCAGAGGCTGTGCGTGTGCTTGTCCTTTTTGTGGGCGGTTCGTGCGAGGCGTTTTTGTTTTGTGTTGCCCTAGTTGTTAGTTTATTTTGTTTGTGTTTGTTATTGTGAGACGACGACTGGTTGGTGGCGTGCGCGCGAAGCGGCGGTGTGCGCTTCCCGTGTCGTTTGTGTTTTTTTTTGTTTGTTTTTGTTTTTTGCACTGGGCCCCGGGGGGGGGGGGGGGGGGGGGGGTGGGTGCGTGTGTGTCGATTGCCGGCTGGCGAAAGGAAAGGTGCGCCATCGGCGGGGTGGGTCGCCGGCACAAGTAGAGGCGGCGGCGTTGTTGCTGTTGTTGTTGTGTGGTGTTTGTTTTGTTCGGCTGTGTCGGCGAGCTGTGGTGCGGTGCGTGTGAATGGTGGTGCAAAAGTGCTGGCGTTGGGGCTGCGACTGCGACGGCGGCGAGCCGCGGGCGCGCCATTGATAGTGATGTTGTGAACAGCGGCTGTGTACGGTAGTGGTGTTGTTGTAGCACGACGTGCATCCGGGCCGGCGCGGAAAGCGCAGTTGCGGGCGGTTGCCCTTCGGTGCCAGCCATGTCGCGTGAGCGGCGGGTTGCTCTGGTGTCGACACGTGGTGCTCTGGGTTGTCGTGTGGTGCCCTTTGGCCGGTGGGGGTGGTTCGCGTGTGTCTCGTTCGCGCTCGGTATCTGGTCGTGGTCGTGCTGCTCCCCCGTCTGTCGGCGGTTTTCGACGTCGTCTGTACGTTTTTGTTCGTTTGCGGCGTGCCTGCCGACGTCGTCCCGTCGCGACCTTTCAACCGAAAGTGTGGCGCCCGAAGGTGAACGAACGTAACCCTGACCTCGGCGCTTTACGCTGAGCCGAGCGAACCGAACCTAACCTGTGGTGTGGCGAGGTGAGCTCAGCCTGTGGAGCCCCTAACGTCTACGTAAAGGTAAGCTGTCCGGCTCACGCCTCACGTTTGAACGCTTTTTGAACCTACGTTTGACGCTTCTTAACCTAGCACTGACCCCTTAACCTAACGTGTAACCTAACCGAACCTAACCTAACCTAACCTAACCTAACCTAACCTAACCTCTGACGCCTGACGTGTTTGAATGCTTAACCTAAGTTTGACGCTTAACCTAACCCAAGTCCCCTTAACCTAACCCACGTCCACCTAACCTAACCTAACCTAACCTAGACGTGTACACGTAATGTGTAACGCGTAACGTGTAAGGTCGGCTGTCGTGTGTGCTGACGGCAGATTGGGTTGGTCTGTAGATTCGGATTGCGGTTTGCCTCGGTCGAGGGGTTGGGTCGGAAGCGGCGAGGGGCGGCGGCGCCTGTTGCGCAGGCGGCGTCCGTTTGCGGCGGGCAATTGTTGAGAAACGGCTGTGAATGTTGGCGGGCGAGAGGAGGAGGACGGCGCGCGATGTGGCCCGACGGCTGCGGGCCGATCGGGAAACGGCGGGAGGGCGACGGAAGGCGATGGGGCGGCGGAGGCGCGTTTGCACGGCCGTCATCGCCGCACGCCTCGGCTTGTGTGGCTGTGGCGCCGGCCGCGCTGGCCGGGCTGCCGCGGCGACGGTGTGGGAGTTTTGCCGAAGGTTTGGCCATTGTGGCGGGTCGTCGGCTGGGGCTGTGGGGGCGGCATTTGGGCGGGGGCGGCGATTCTCGGCGGGCCGACCCAGGCTGTAGCGCGCGGTAGCTGCAGTTTGGCCGTGGTTTGCGGCGCTGCCGTGGCGACTGGTTGGCGACTGTGGTGTGGCTGTGTGTAGCCCCATCCTCGGTGGTTTGAAAGGCGCGGGCGGTTGTGGCGCAGGTTTGGGGCTGCTCCGCACAGGCTGTCGGACGTTGGGCGGTAGCAAGCGCGGGAGGCGCGGCGCGGCGGCGCGCAGAGTGGCGGCCGCTCTCTCGGCCGTCCGCGCCCGCCCGCGACACTGGCTGGGCCCTTGTGATTCTCTGCTCTGCTGTGCTGTGCTTGCGTGCCTGCCGTCCCGCTCGCTCTCGCTCTCGCTCTCGCTGTGTGTTAGGCGCGTCGTCGAAATGGCAGATCAGGCGGCTACGAACGAGACTGCTGCGGCACCCGCCGCCACCGGCACTACGAAGAAGGCCAAGTCTGCGTCGTCTGCGAAGAAGCCGCGCGCCAAGCCTGCGCACCCGCGCACCTCTGAGATGGTGACGGCCGCCATCAAGAGTCTGAAGGAGCGCGGCGGGTCGTCGCTGCAGGCGATCAAGAAGTACATAGCCGCGCACTACAAGCTGGACGCGGAGAAGCTGGCGCCGTTTATCAAGAAGTACCTCAAGTCGGCCGTCGTGGCGGGCGAGCTGGTGCAGACGAAGGGGAAGGGCGCGTCCGGCTCGTTCAAGCTTGCCGGCGCCGGCGGCGGGGGGGCGGCCGAGGGCGGCAAGGCTCGTGCTGGCGGTGCCAAGAAGAAGCGCGCCGCTCCGGCCAGCAAGGAGAAGAAGGGCGCCCGTGCGGCCGGCGCAAAGAAGGCTGGTGGCGTGAAGGCGGCGACCGGTCGGAAGGCGGGCGCCGCCAAGAAGGCGTCTGCGGCGTCGGCCGCTCCCGCGGGTGCGAAGAAGGCGGCTGCGGCCAAGCCGGCCAAGGCCAAGTCGCCGTCGAAGGCGAAGAAGGCCGCCAAGGTTCCGACGAAGAAGCCGAAGGCGCCGCGCCCGAAGAAGGCGACGACGCCGTCTAAGGCGAAGGCTTCGCCCAAGAAGAAGAAGTAGAGTAGAGGAGAAAGAGATGGGAAAGGAAGGGTTTGGCGCTTGACTCCGTCGTCCCCACCGCCCGTCGTCGTCTAGTGGCGCGCAAGAGACGCGCGGCCCAAAACGGCCCTTCTCAGGGCCATCAAAGCACGTCGGGGAAGGTTTTGATTGTCGTGTTGCGTTTGGTGTGGGTGTGTGTCTGTCTGTCTGGCGTTTCTGTATGCCCGTGGGGATGCTGTTTGCGTGCCGTGGTGGTTGGATTGCGGGGGTCGGTGGCGGGTGTGGGCGGCGGTAGCGGTAAGCGGTGTTGTTGCTGATGTCGTGGTTGATTGTCGCCGTGTTTGTTTTGTGGCGGCGGCCGACGGTTGGTTTTCTGTCACGTTGTTTTGTTTGAATACGTTGGTTGGCTTGCCTGCGTTCGTTCTTCTCGGATGTCTGTCGTGTCTGGTCTTTGTTTTGTTCCTTTGTGTGTGTGTTATGTTTTGCAACGGGGGGCACGTTGAGATGTGGGAAGGAGTCGGCGGGGGATTTCGGTGGCGTGTAGAGCGAGCGAGCGAGCCTGCCTGGCCGTTGGCCGTCGGAGTGGAGTGCGGGTTTTTTTTGTTTTTGATTTCGAAAAACGAAAGCGGCGGCCGGCCAGCCACCCGTGCGGTGTGACGTCGGCCGTTGGGTATTGTGCGCTTTGAGCGCCGGGGAGGGATGATGTGTGATTGTTGCGCGCTGCTAGCAGGCAGGCAGAGTGAGCGGGTGTGGCGGACGGACGGGAAGTGGTGGTTTTTGTTTTTTGGGTTGCGGGGCGAGAGGCAGGCGACCGACAAAGTTTGCTCGCGACGGAGAGATGTTAGTGGCCCTGAAAAGGGCCGTTTTTGTTTGTGCGGTGCGGTGCCGCGGCGCGGTTTAGGCGCGCTCGCCGCGGATGCGGCGCGCGAGCTGGATGTCCTTGGGCATGATGGTGACGCGCTTGGCGTGGATGGCGCACAGGTTGGTGTCTTCGAAGAGGCCGACGAGGTAGGCCTCGCTGGCCTCCTGCAGGGCCATGACTGCGGAGCTCTGGAAGCGCAGGTCGGTCTTGAAGTCCTGGGCGATCTCGCGCACTAGGCGCTGGAATGGCAGCTTGCGGATGAGCAGCTCTGTGCTCTTCTGGTAGCGCCTGATTTCTCGCAGGGCGACGGTGCCCGGCCTGTAGCGGTGGGGCTTCTTGACGCCTCCGGTGGCGGGCGCGCTCTTCCTCGCCGCCTTGGTGGCGAGCTGTTTGCGCGGCGCCTTTCCGCCGGTGGACTTGCGGGCCGTTTGCTTTGTGCGGGCCATGGCGGTAGCGGTAGCGGTAGCGGAGCGGCGTGCGTGGAGGTTAGGTGCGGCGCGGCGTCCGGTGCTGCCTTGACAACGGGCCCGCGCGCCTCCGTGCTGCGCTTATATGCCCTCGGTTGCGCGTGGTGGGGGGAGGGCGGGCCAGAGTCTATATAGGGGGGCGGCGGGCGCGCTGGGCGCAGACCGTAGCCGACTCGCGAGACGCTGCAGCTGCTGTTTGTGCACGTTTTGCTTTGCCCGAGGAAGGAAGGATGACAGGCCGCGGCAAGGGAGGAAAGGGGCTCGGCAAGGGCGGCGCCAAGCGGCACCGCAAGGTGTTGCGCGACAACATCCAGGGCATCACGAAGCCCGCCATCCGCCGCCTGGCTCGCAGGGGCGGCGTGAAGCGCATCTCTGGTCTGATCTACGAGGAGACCCGCGGGGTGCTGAAGGTGTTCCTGGAGAACGTGATCCGCGACGCGGTGACGTACACTGAGCACGCCAAGCGCAAGACTGTGACGGCCATGGACGTGGTGTACGCCCTGAAGAGGCAGGGGCGCACCCTGTACGGTTTCGGCGGTTAGGCTGCGTCGCAGCGGGCGCTGGCCTTCCCGCGGCCGTGCTTGTGGGTGGGAGAGACTAGAAAACGGCCCTTTTCAGGGCCACCACACTGTTCGGAAGTTGAAAAGTGCGAAAGAGTCTGTGTTGTTGCTGCGTGTGTTGTTTGTTTGTTTCTTTCCGTTTGAGCGACGTGATGTGACTGGGAGGGGAGAAGGAAAGGAAACGTGTCATGTGGCTGGCTGTGTGTGTGTGAGAGTGGAGCTGCTTCGTTTGTGTTTGTTATTGTGTGTCTTTGTATCGATCGCGATGGAGATGGCGGGCTGTGTGTTGTTGTGCGAGAGGCGGTGATTATTTGCTTGCGTGGTTTGGCTCTGTGTGTTTGCGGCGGCGTTGGGGTTTCCGAGGCAAGGCGTGTGGGCATAGGCGGCCGGATCAGCTGTTTGTTTCGTTCGTGTCGACGGCCGTTGCGCGCGGGAGTGGAGGGCGGTGTGTCGACACGCCTCCCTTTAACAATGGTCATTATTGCTGCCGTTGTCGTTTGGAAGGCGACTGCGACCGTGCAAAATGTGTGTGTGTGTGTGTGTGTGTGTTGGGCCACACGGGCTGTGTGGACGACAAGATGGCGGACGTGCGCCGGCGGCGGCTGTGCTGTGAAAGTGCAAAGTTAAAACAACAAAACAAGGTGCGGCGAGGACGACTGAAATTTTGCTTTGGACGTAGGTTTGTGTGGTGGCCCTGAAAAGGGCCGATTGTTGTGGGCCGAGCCGAGCCGGCAAAGCGCGTTGCGTGCAGGGGAGCACGCGGCGCTGCGATTGCCTGGC
>NW_025725513.1:17500-22500 GCF_021461395.2 Schistocerca americana | reverse complement strand
CCGCCATGTCGAGCGCACCGCAAAACATACCGCCATCTGTAGGTCTCCCGCAACATGACCTCCTGCAACGACGATACCGTCATCTATGAGACGCCAAGCCGACTAAGACAGCCATGGGCCCACAGTGCCCTTCTTTCGACCCCACCCACAAAGCCTGCATCCTCTGTCGACAACAGCACCCCAACGCCAGCGCCTCTGCCGCACGAAGTCGTGGACCGGCAATCACTCCACCTGCACCTGTTCGTGCCCCACCCCAACCGCCCAACTCGCAGCTCCAGCGGATGAACGGCGGACTTTGCTCGCACTCGCAATGTGCAATCCACCCCTATAACGTGCGTTTCATGAAGAGTTATGTCCAATATGCGACATTCCCGCTGTCCCTATACATGAGCTGCGAGCTGTACCACGTACGAGCTACAGACGCGAGCGCGTTGCTCTCTGTACGAATGCAGATGCTCAGCGGCAGCTAGGAGGCGCTCCATCCATGTCGGTACCGGTGAGCGTTGCACTCGCAGTCGCAAAAACGTACGGCAAGTATATTACTCGGAAGAGTCAATGACAGTCCAAGCCCCCCTGCGTGGGAAGAGTCTTCCTAGGCCATGACCCACCGGAAGGGCGCAGCGTCCCCCACCCCAGACATGTGACGTCACACTATCGGTATTGACGACTAGACTGATTCCTTATAATCATTTGCCATACACCGGTGGAAGCTGCCGAGACGAGTAACTACATAGCGGGCTCGCCGTGTCACTAATGTACAGAGATACAATAGTTTCGACTGGAACCGGATTAAACGTATACACGGCGCTGATTAGTAATAGATAGAGCCATCAGAATACAGATAATGTATACAACTGTCCGTATACATGCTGAAAGACTCTGCTCACAATCACACGTCAGCCAGACACTCTTATCACGCACTACTCTCTGCCTGTAACAGGCACACAGACAATATCTAAGCACCAGCATGGAACAACACCCAGTGCATCCTCTCTGCCACATTAGACAATCCACACTATCATAACCAGACCGGGAGGTCCACTCGGAAAACAGAATATCCCACCCTTCCGACAACCACCATTGCTCAGCTAAGCCACCAACACCCACACATGTCCTACACAGGGGTGCACCCAACATCACAATACTGCCTCCTGTCACACCACACAAACAATGGCACGAATGAAAGACACAGGTCTGCCACAAGCATGGAATCAGAGCGCCGCCTGTTATGAGCCAAAGGTGCACCCTGACGTGGCAAATCAGATGATGCCGCAGTCATTTACTTACGATAATCACAATCAACAAACCAGCCCCCCCCCCCCCCCCCCCCGAAAACACCTTTCCTTACAACAATGTGTGCCTTAACCTAACCCGTATTGTGCCTTAACCTAACCCGTATTGTGCCTTAACCTAACCCGTATTGTGCCTTAACCTAACCCATATTGCGCCTTAACCTAACCCATATTGCGCCTTAACCTAACCCATATTGCGCCTTAACCTAACCCATATTGCGCCTTAACCTAACCCATATTGCGCCTTAACCTAACCCATATTGTGCCTTAACCTAACCTATATTGTACCTTAACCTAACCCATATTGTACCTTAACCTAACCCATATTGTACCTTAACCTAACCTATATTGTACCTTAACCTAACCTATATTGTACCTTAACCTAACCTATATTGGGCCTTAACCTAACCTATATTGGGCCTTAACCTAATCTATATTGGGCCTTAACCTAACCTATATTGGGCCTTAACCTAACCTATATTGGGCCTTAACGTAACCCACGTTGCGCCTTAACCTAACCTATATTGTACCTTAACCTAACCCATATTGTACCTTAACCTAACCCATATTGTACCTTAACCTAACCTATATTGGGCCTTAACCTAACCTATATTGGGCCTTAACCTAACCTATATTGGGCCTTAACCTAACCTATATTGGGCCTTAACGTAACCCACGTTGCGCCTTAACGTAACCCACGTTGCGCCTTAACGTAACCCACGTTGCGCCTTAACGTAACCCACGTTGCGCCTTAACGTAACCCACGTTGCGCCTTAACCTAACCCATATTGCGCCTTAACCTAACCCATATTGCGCCTTAACCTAACCCATATTGCGCCTTAACCTAACCCATATTGTACCTTAACCTAACCTATATTGTACCTTAACCTAACCTATATTGTACCTTAACCTAACCTATATTGGGCCTTAACCTAACCTATATTGGGCCTTAACCTAACCTATATTGGGCCTTAACCTAACCTATATTGGGCCTTAACCTAACCTATATTGGGCCTTAACGTAACCCACGTTGCGCCTTAACGTAACCCACGTTGCGCCTTAACGTAACCCACGTTGCGCCTTAACGTAACCCACGTTGCGCCTTAACGTAACCCACGTTGCGCCTTAACCTAACCCATATTGCGCCTTAACCTAACCCATATTGCGCCTTACCCTAACCCATATTGCGCCTTAACCTAACCCATATTGTGCCTTAACCTAACCTATATTGTACCTTAACCTAACCCATATTGTACCTTAACCTAACCTATATTGTACCTTAACCTAACCTATATTGTACCTTAACCTAACCTATATTGTACCTTAACCTAACCCATATTGCGCCTTAACCTAACCCATATTGCGCCTTAACCTAACCCATATTGCGCCTTAACCTAACCCATATTGCGCCTTAACCTAACCCATATTGCGCCTTAACCTAACCCATATTGCGCCTTAACCTAACCCATATTGCGCCTTAACCTAACCCATATTGCGCCTTAACCTAACCCATATTGCGCCTTAACCTAACCCATATTGCGCCTTAACCTAACCCATATTGTACCTTAACCTAACCTATATTGTACCTTAACCTAACCTATATTGTACCTTAACCTAACCTATATTGTACCTTAACCTAACCTATATTGTCCTTAACCTAACCTATATTGGGCCTTAACCTAACCTATATTGGGCCTTAACCTAACCTATATTGGGCCTTAACCTAACCTACTATTGGGCCTTAACGTAACCCACGTTGCGCCTTAACGTAACCCACGTTGCGCCTTAACGTAACCCACGTTGCGCCTTAACGTAACCCACGTTGCGCCTTAACGTAACCCACGTTGCGCCTTAACGTAACCCACGTTGCGCCTTAACGTAACCCACGTTGCGCCTTAACGTAACCCACGTTGCGCCTTAACCCAACACACGTTGCGCCTTAACCCAACACACGTTGGGCCTTAACCCAACACACGTTGGGCCTTAACCCAACACACGTTGGGCCTTAACCCAACACACGTTGGGCCTTAACCCAACACACGTTGGGCCTTAACCCAACACACGTTGGGCCTTAACCCAACACACGTTGGGCCTTAACCCAACACACGTTGGGCCTTAACCCAACACACGTTGGGCCTTAACCCAACACACGTTGGGCCTTAACCCAACACACGTTGGGCCTTAACCCAACACACGTTGGGCCTTAACCCAACACACGTTGGGCCTTAACCCAACACACGTTGGGCCTTAACCCAACACACGTTGGGCCTTAACCCAACACACGTTGGGCCTTAACCCAACACACGTTGGGCCTTAACCCAACACACGTTGGGCCTTAACCCAACACACGTTGGGCCTTAACCCAACACACGTTGGGCCTTAACCCAACACACGTTGGGCCTTAACCCAACACACGTTGGGCCTTAACCTGCTCTGTAATTGTCATACGACGCGTTAAATTAGTGTGGTGTTGCCTAACTGCAACCCCCGCAATATAGTTTGCTACTCGCACTGCCTGGTCCCCAGAGTATCGCTTCATGTTAAACACCTTGCAGCTATACACTGTAATGCGGATGGCAGCAGGACGTACATGCTCAATGCCCTTCGCAGTTGTTCATTGGCATTTGCATGGCGAAGCACAGCCTACGTTGTGGTACGGCGTGTGTCAACTGTCCGCTGATGTTGTACGTCCAAATCACACACTGTACTGCACATTGGTCCTCATGTACTGAATGATACATCGTGGTACATGTGTGACCGTACCACGACTGCGCCAACAACGGCGAACCATACGGTCCAAATATTGTGCACTCAGCTACGTGTCGTCTCCCTATAAGAGCTGGATTGCAGTATGGTATGCCGTGGATGGCGATCAGCATGAGCCGTCTGTTGATGTAGTGGCGCGTGTTGTCAGACGTAGTCGTCTCTTCTCACACACCGTGATAGCATGGTGCACTGCGTTCCACATCTGCGACATGCGACAGAGGCCGGTTGACAGTCGTTCGCGCAATGGACATCGCATACGTACGGGGGCCACCTTCCACGTGTTCGCGAAGCGTGCACATGTTGTTGCGTGTATGTGGGCAGACATAGTGTGTCGTGACACCTGACACAGGCATGCAACAATCGTTGAATTTGCAAATGGCGATGGACGTCTACGTTTGCTGGTGACGTTACGCAAATGAACAACTGGTAAACGGTTGTGGTGCGGTTGTTCTCGCTAGAGGTGAATCAGTGATGGCGACGATCGGTTGAGCTACCAACCGGTTGTTTCAGCGATACCCACCATGCCCACGAACGTGAATGGCATGTGGGTGTGAAGCGATACGCGGCGGTGGCTGGGTGGGACCGTCCCCGGCCGGTGAGGGGGGGCCTCCCGGCGTGCTGGCCGCGCGGTGCGTGGGCGCACGCGCTACAGCCGGCTGGTGGGGGCGGCCAGTGGCAGGCGCGCCGGCCGACGGAGGCGGCAGGCGGCGCAGCTGCGCGCCGGCGCACCCTGCACGCGGCGCCGTGCGGCCAAAGTAGGTCCTCGCGGGCCCGGTGCGAAGCGCGGTGGACATCTGCAGTGTGCTGGTCCGATTGAGGACTGTGTGCGCTGAGGATGCGCCGCCGCCCGGCGCTCGGCGCCGCGACGCCGTCTGCTGCTCGGTCGCCTCTGCGGTTCTCGCAGGTGGTTTGTATCGCAGCTGTGCGGACGTGTTGGCGCGT
>NW_025725513.1:0-7500 GCF_021461395.2 Schistocerca americana | reverse complement strand
ACGTTGCGCCTTAACGTAACCCACGTTGCGCCTTAACGTAACCCACGTTGCGCCTTAACGTAACCCACGTTGCGCCTTAACCTAACCCATATTGCGCCTTAACCTAACCCATATTGCGCCTTAACCTAACCCATATTGCGCCTTAACCTAACCCATATTGTACCTTAACCTAACCTATATTGTACCTTAACCTAACCTATATTGTACCTTAACCTAACCTATATTGGGCCTTAACCTAACCTATATTGGGCCTTAACCTAACCTATATTGGGCCTTAACCTAACCTATATTGGGCCTTAACCTAACCTATATTGGGCCTTAACGTAACCCACGTTGCGCCTTAACGTAACCCACGTTGCGCCTTAACGTAACCCACGTTGCGCCTTAACGTAACCCACGTTGCGCCTTAACGTAACCCACGTTGCGCCTTAACGTAACCCACGTTGCGCCTTAACCTAACCCATATTGCGCCTTAACCTAACCCATATTGCGCCTTACCCTAACCCATATTGCGCCTTAACCTAACCCATATTGTGCCTTAACCTAACCTATATTGTACCTTAACCTAACCCATATTGTACCTTAACCTAACCTATATTGTACCTTAACCTAACCTATATTGTACCTTAACCTAACCTATATTGTACCTTAACCTAACCCATATTGCGCCTTAACCTAACCCATATTGCGCCTTAACCTAACCCATATTGCGCCTTAACCTAACCCATATTGCGCCTTAACCTAACCCATATTGCGCCTTAACCTAACCCATATTGCGCCTTAACCTAACCCATATTGCGCCTTAACCTAACCCATATTGCGCCTTAACCTAACCCATATTGCGCCTTAACCTAACCCATATTGTACCTTAACCTAACCCATATTGTACCTTAACCTAACCTATATTGTACCTTAACCTAACCTATATTGTACCTTAACCTAACCTATATTGTACCTTAACCTAACCTATATTGGGCCTTAACCTAACCTATATTGGGCCTTAACCTAACCTATATTGGGCCTTAACCTAACCTATATTGGGCCTTAACGTAACCCACGTTGCGCCTTAACGTAACCCACGTTGCGCCTTAACGTAACCCACGTTGCGCCTTAACGTAACCCACGTTGCGCCTTAACGTAACCCACGTTGCGCCTTAACGTAACCCACGTTGCGCCTTAACGTAACCCACGTTGCGCCTTAACGTAACCCACGTTGCGCCTTAACCCAACACACGTTGCGCCTTAACCCAACACACGTTGGGCCTTAACCCAACACACGTTGGGCCTTAACCCAACACACGTTGGGCCTTAACCCAACACACGTTGGGCCTTAACCCAACACACGTTGGGCCTTAACCCAACACACGTTGGGCCTTAACCCAACACACGTTGGGCCTTAACCCAACACACGTTGGGCCTTAACCCAACACACGTTGGGCCTTAACCCAACACACGTTGGGCCTTAACCCAACACACGTTGGGCCTTAACCCAACACACGTTGGGCCTTAACCCAACACACGTTGGGCCTTAACCCAACACACGTTGGGCCTTAACCCAACACACGTTGGGCCTTAACCCAACACACGTTGGGCCTTAACCCAACACACGTTGGGCCTTAACCCAACACACGTTGGGCCTTAACCCAACACACGTTGGGCCTTAACCCAACACACGTTGGGCCTTAACCCAACACACGTTGGGCCTTAACCTGCTCTGTAATTGTCATACGACGCGTTAAATTAGTGTGGTGTTGCCTAACTGCAACCCCCGCAATATAGTTTGCTACTCGCACTGCCTGGTCCCCAGAGTATCGCTTCATGTTAAACACCTTGCAGCTATACACTGTAATGCGGATGGCAGCAGGACGTACATGCTCAATGCCCTTCGCAGTTGTTCATTGGCATTTGCATGGCGAAGCACAGCCTACGTTGTGGTACGGCGTGTGTCAACTGTCCGCTGATGTTGTACGTCCAAATCACACACTGTACTGCACATTGGTCCTCATGTACTGAATGATACATCGTGGTACATGTGTGACCGTACCACGACTGCGCCAACAACGGCGAACCATACGGTCCAAATATTGTGCACTCAGCTACGTGTCGTCTCCCTATAAGAGCTGGATTGCAGTATGGTATGCCGTGGATGGCGATCAGCATGAGCCGTCTGTTGATGTAGTGGCGCGTGTTGTCAGACGTAGTCGTCTCTTCTCACACACCGTGATAGCATGGTGCACTGCGTTCCACATCTGCGACATGCGACAGAGGCCGGTTGACAGTCGTTCGCGCAATGGACATCGCATACGTACGGGGGCCACCTTCCACGTGTTCGCGAAGCGTGCACATGTTGTTGCGTGTATGTGGGCAGACATAGTGTGTCGTGACACCTGACACAGGCATGCAACAATCGTTGAATTTGCAAATGGCGATGGACGTCTACGTTTGCTGGTGACGTTACGCAAATGAACAACTGGTAAACGGTTGTGGTGCGGTTGTTCTCGCTAGAGGTGAATCAGTGATGGCGACGATCGGTTGAGCTACCAACCGGTTGTTTCAGCGATACCCACCATGCCCACGAACGTGAATGGCATGTGGGTGTGAAGCGATACGCGGCGGTGGCTGGGTGGGACCGTCCCCGGCCGGTGAGGGGGGGCCTCCCGGCGTGCTGGCCGCGCGGTGCGTGGGCGCACGCGCTACAGCCGGCTGGTGGGGGCGGCCAGTGGCAGGCGCGCCGGCCGACGGAGGCGGCAGGCGGCGCAGCTGCGCGCCGGCGCACCCTGCACGCGGCGCCGTGCGGCCAAAGTAGGTCCTCGCGGGCCCGGTGCGAAGCGCGGTGGACATCTGCAGTGTGCTGGTCCGATTGAGGACTGTGTGCGCTGAGGATGCGCCGCCGCCCGGCGCTCGGCGCCGCGACGCCGTCTGCTGCTCGGTCGCCTCTGCGGTTCTCGCAGGTGGTTTGTATCGCAGCTGTGCGGACGTGTTGGCGCGTGCGCTGTGCTGGGAGAGTTCGCTTCGGCACCCAAGTGGGGCTTTTGTCCTTCTGTGGCGCTGGCGTTGGAGCTGCCGGCCACCGTAGGTGGCGCGTGTTGTCTCCCGCCGGCAATGCCACGACAGCACGCTCCCGGGCCTCTGTCGGCAGCGGCAAGCTCAGTTGGGAGCACGGGTGGTCGCACCTAAAGCGTCTACTCGCCAAACTCCGGGCGATTGCGCCTCTCTCGAACCCGACCAAGTACTTAGGACGGCGCTGCGCGCCGCCGGGACCTGAGAGGGTTTCGAGGTGTATTGTGCAGGGGAGCTCAGCCTCCTCCTGTTTGCAGAATAATTGAGCGGACGCTTGCGTGTTCGCGCGGGCCCCCGGGACACACTCCCGGGCGGCCGGCTGCTCAGCTCTAGTTGACGCAGCTCCCTGGTTGATCCTGCCAGTAGTCATATGCTTGTCTCAAAGATTAAGCCATGCATGTCTCAGTACAAGCCGCATTAAGGTGAAACCGCGAATGGCTCATTAAATCAGTTATGGTTCCTTAGATCGTACCCACGTTACTTGGATAACTGTGGTAATTCTAGAGCTAATACATGCAAACAGAGTCCCGACCAGAGATGGAAGGGACGCTTTTATTAGATCAAAACCAATCGGTCGGCTCGTCCGGTCCGTTTGCCTTGGTGACTCTGAATAACTTTGGGCTGATCGCACGGTCCTCGTACCGGCGACGCATCTTTCAAATGTCTGCCTTATCAACTGTCGATGGTAGGTTCTGCGCCTACCATGGTTGTAACGGGTAACGGGGAATCAGGGTTCGATTCCGGAGAGGGAGCCTGAGAAACGGCTACCACATCCAAGGAAGGCAGCAGGCGCGCAAATTACCCACTCCCGGCACGGGGAGGTAGTGACGAAAAATAACGATACGGGACTCATCCGAGGCCCCGTAATCGGAATGAGTACACTTTAAATCCTTTAACGAGTATCTATTGGAGGGCAAGTCTGGTGCCAGCAGCCGCGGTAATTCCAGCTCCAATAGCGTATATTAAAGTTGTTGCGGTTAAAAAGCTCGTAGTTGGATTTGTGTCCCACGCTGTTGGTTCACCGCCCGTCGGTGTTTAACTGGCATGTATCGTGGGACGTCCTGCCGGTGGGGCGAGCTGAAGGCGTGCGACGCGCCTCGTGCGTGCTCGTGCGTCCCGAGGCGGACCCCGTTGCAATCCTACCAGGGTGCTCTTGAGTGAGTGTCTCGGTGGGCCGGCACGTTTACTTTGAACAAATTAGAGTGCTTAAAGCAGGCAAGCCCGCCTGAATACTGTGTGCATGGAATAATGGAATAGGACCTCGGTTCTATTTTGTTGGTTTTCGGAACCCGAGGTAATGATTAATAGGGACAGGCGGGGGCATTCGTATTGCGACGTTAGAGGTGAAATTCTTGGATCGTCGCAAGACGAACAGAAGCGAAAGCATTTGCCAAGTATGTTTTCATTAATCAAGAACGAAAGTTAGAGGTTCGAAGGCGATCAGATACCGCCCTAGTTCTAACCATAAACGATGCCAGCCAGCGATCCGCCGCAGTTCCTCCGATGACTCGGCGGGCAGCCTCCGGGAAACCAAAGCTTTTGGGTTCCGGGGGAAGTATGGTTGCAAAGCTGAAACTTAAAGGAATTGACGGAAGGGCACCACCAGGAGTGGAGCCTGCGGCTTAATTTGACTCAACACGGGAAACCTCACCAGGCCCGGACACCGGAAGGATTGACAGATTGATAGCTCTTTCTTGATTCGGTGGGTGGTGGTGCATGGCCGTTCTTAGTTGGTGGAGCGATTTGTCTGGTTAATTCCGATAACGAACGAGACTCTAGCCTGCTAACTAGTCGCGTGACATCCTTCGTGCTGTCAGCGATTACTTTTCTTCTTAGAGGGACAGGCGGCTTCTAGCCGCACGAGATTGAGCAATAACAGGTCTGTGATGCCCTTAGATGTTCTGGGCCGCACGCGCGCTACACTGAAGGAATCAGCGTGTCTTCCTAGGCCGAAAGGTCGGGGTAACCCGCTGAACCTCCTTCGTGCTAGGGATTGGGGCTTGCAATTGTTCCCCATGAACGAGGAATTCCCAGTAAGCGCGAGTCATAAGCTCGCGTTGATTACGTCCCTGCCCTTTGTACACACCGCCCGTCGCTACTACCGATTGAATGATTTAGTGAGGTCTTCGGACTGGTACGCGGCATTGACTCTGTCGTTGCCGATGCTACCGGAAAGATGACCAAACTTGATCATTTAGAGGAAGTAAAAGTCGTAACAAGGTTTCCGTAGGTGAACCTGCGGAAGGATCATTACCGACTAGACTGCATGTCTTTCGATGTGCGTGTCGTGTCGCGCAACACGCTACCTGTACGGCTCGCAGTAGCCGTGCGCCGCGTGCGGAACCACGCGTGCGTCTCAAAACTAACGCCAATGTTGTGTGGTACGAGCGCTGAAGCGCTGGAGCGGCTGGCCTGCGGCACCTGGCGCCTGGCGCCGGTTTTGAATGACTTTCGCCCGACTGCCTGTCCGCTCCGGTGTGGAGCCGTACGACGCCCATCGGCCGTGAGGCCGTTGGACACAGAACGCTTGAACAGGGGCCGCCACACGCCTACGTCCCGCCTATGCAACTGTCTTGAAAGAGACAGTGGAAACTCAGAAAAAGATCACCCAGGACGGTGGATCACTCGGCTCGTGGGTCGATGAAGAACGCAGCAAATTGCGCGTCGACATGTGAACTGCAGGACACATGAACATCGACGTTTCGAACGCACATTGCGGTCCATGGATTCCGTTCCCGGGCCACGTCTGGCTGAGGGTCGGCTACGTATACTGAAGCGCGCGGCGTTTGCCCCGCTTCGCAGACCTGGGAGCGTCGCGGCCGCCTGTGGGGCCGGCCGCGCCTCCTTAAACGTGCGATGCGCGCCCGTCGCCTGGCGGTTCGCATACCGGTACTTACTCGGTAGCGTGCACAGCCGGCTGGCGGTGTGGCGTGCGACACCTCGTGCAACGACCTCAGAGCAGGCGAGACTACCCGCTGAATTTAAGCATATTACTAAGCGGAGGAAAAGAAACTAACAAGGATTCCCCCAGTAGCGGCGAGCGAACAGGGAAGAGTCCAGCACCGAACCCCGCAGGCTGCCGCCTGTCGTGGCATGTGGTGTTTGGGAGGGTCCACTACCCCGACGCCTCGCGCCGAGCCCAAGTCCAACTTGAATGAGGCCACGGCCCGTAGAGGGTGCCAGGCCCGTAGCGGCCGGTGCGAGCGTCGGCGGGACCTCTCCTTCGAGTCGGGTTGCTTGAGAGTGCAGCTCCAAGTGGGTGGTAAACTCCATCTGAGACTAAATATGACCACGAGACCGATAGCGAACAAGTACCGTGAGGGAAAGTTGAAAAGAACTTTGAAGAGAGAGTTCAAAAGTACGTGAAACCGTTCTGGGGTAAACGTGAGAAGTCCGAAAGGTCGAACGGGTGAGATTCACGCCCATCCGGCCACTGGCCTCCGCCCTCGGCAGATGGGGCCGGCCGCCCGCGCGGAGCAATCCGCGGCGGGGTCGTGTCCGGTTGCCTTTCCACTCGCCGCGGGGTGGGGCCGTTCCGGTGTGCGGTGGGCCGCACTTCTCCCCTAGTAGGACGTCGCGACCCGCTGGGTGCCGGCCTACGGCCCGGGTGCGCAGCCTGTCCTTCCGCGGGCCTCGGTTCGCGTCTGTTGGGCAGAGCCCCGGTGTCCTGGCTGGCTGCCCGGCGGTATATCTGGAGGAGTCGATTCGCCCCTTTGGGCGCTCGGGCTCCCGGCAAGCGCGCGCGGTTCTTCCCGGATGACGGACCTACCTGGCCCGGCCCCGGACCCGCGCCGCTGTTGGCTCGGGATGCTCTCGGGCGGAATAATCGCTCCCGTCAGCGGCGCTTCAGCTTTGGACAATTTCACGACCCGTCTTGAAACACGGACCAAGGAGTCTAACATGTGCGCGAGTCATTGGGCTGTACGAAACCTAAAGGCGTAATGAAAGTGAAGGTCTCGCCTTGCGCGGGCCGAGGGAGGATGGGGCTTCCCCGCCCTTCACGGGGCGGCGGCCTCCGCACTCCCGGGGCGTCTCGTCCTCATTGCGAGGTGAGGCGCACCTAGAGCGTACACGTTGGGACCCGAAAGATGGTGAACTATGCCTGGCCAGGACGAAGTCAGGGGAAACCCTGATGGAGGTCCGTAGCGATTCTGACGTGCAAATCGATCGTCGGAGCTGGGTATAGGGGCGAAAGACTAATCGAACCATCTAGTAGCTGGTTCCCTCCGAAGTTTCCCTCAGGATAGCTGGTGCTCGTACGAGTCTCATCCGGTAAAGCGAATGATTAGAGGCCTTGGGGCCGAAACGACCTCAACCTATTCTCAAACTTTAAATGGGTGAGATCTCCGGCTTGCTTGATATGCTGAAGCCGCGAGCAAACGACTCGGATCGGAGTGCCAAGTGGGCCACTTTTGGTAAGCAGAACTGGCGCTGTGGGAT